>NC_056735.1:1680073783-1680373783 GCF_019279795.1 Protopterus annectens | reverse complement strand
TTTTATGGTAATTAGCTGACGTAAATTCTTTGGTCTGAGAAACTTATTTACATAATGTGCAGTTGCCACATTTAAAACACCCAGTAGATTTATTCACACCAATAATACAAAGTTGTGGATTAGTAATATATTTTTTGTAAAAACTAAAGCATTCTGCTAATGTCTAGCCACTCTAGAAGTAAAGGAACCAATGTTAGGATTAAATTTATTGAAATGTGAATTAGCTTGTAGAATACCCCAGTAATTATTAACAAGCTGTCTGACTTTATGGCTACTACTCCCATAAGTGCTGATAAATGAAAGTCAGTTTACAAGGTATAAATGTATTTGTTCCATAAATGTGGAATATGAAAATTGTTCTCATAATATAATAACTACATTTAAAAATAGAGATTGCCTCAGTGGTAGTATTTTTAAAGCTAAACACTGCATATTCTCAATCCAGATAATCATTATTGCAGTATAATAAATTTAAAGTTGATAAAAGGTTTTGTTTATTGGCATGTACTGTGCAAAATTGTTATGGCTTTATTCAAGCTTTGCTTTTTGTGATGCTTGGAGGTTTGTGAGTGTGGTTGCTCTGTGGAGAAGTGAAGAGAGGAAGTAAGTGGAAGCTAAGGTAATTTTGGCTATAGTGATTAGGAATTATCTGGATCTGTAAAGTATGCATTGTTTTTGGTGATTTTTATGAGATTTAAATATTTAGGTCAAATTTAAGGTTGTTGTCTATTATATATAGTAATAGTTTGGTATGAGAAGTGACTTTAATCATGGTGTTAAGAAACAGATGATTTTTAACTTGAGGTTTTCATGAATGAGAGATCTGGGAAAGAAGAGTAATCATTTGTTTTTTGGGGGGGTGACTTAAACATGGGCTGTGTAGAAGGGTGCAATTTTCAGTGGTAGTAAAGTCTCATGAGTGATTTATTAGAGATAACAGCATATGAGGTAGAGTCATCTACATATTGTATTAGTGAGACTTGTAGGGAGGATGCATTGAGAGCACTGGGTGACAATGTTAAAGAGGAGGGACCAAGGATGGGGCCTTGCGATACAACAATACTAATGGGAAGGTAAGGAGACAGGGTGCAGGACCATTTGAATCACTGATATCTATTAGATGAGTAGCTGTTAAACCACTGGAGATTCGACTGTGATAAATTTAGAGAGGACATTTGAAGTAGAAGCTTGCTGTGGCAAACTGTATAAAAGGCTTTGAACAAGTCTAAAAACAAAAAGACAGCTAAGCTGACACTGTTCCTGATGGTTTCTGTGTAGGTTAAAAGTGCAGTATTAATTCTATTGTAAGTATGGAAGCAATGTTATGCTGAAGTTAGGTTTTCTTCCTGCAGAAGATATTTTAAATATTTTAACAATTTTTAACACATTTTTCTAATATTTTAAAGAGGTGATGATATTGCTATAGGTATAAAGCTTGTGTGTTCTGTTGAGTTGCCATTTCTTTGTAGGGGGATACTGTGAGACTTTTACCAGAAGAGAAAGACATAGGATTTTTGCATAGACCTGTTTATAAGGTTTGAGAATGGATAGACAGTACTGCTTCTGTTTAAAAGTATTCACCTGGCAGGTTATCAGCCAAGGTGGAACATAGTTTGATTTTGTTTTGGAAGTGTTTCATATAACATATGGGAACAGGTATTAAGGTAAAAGTGGAGGTACTGGATTGCAGTTGTTGGATAGGATATGGGGTAGAGGTGGGGTAATCTTTGGTGAGGGAAGCTATACCTTCTGTAAAGTAAGTGTTGAGTTGTATGACAGTTTCAAGTCAGGTGTTGTTGGGTGAGGGAATTGGGTTTATTTTTTGCCAGGGTGTGTTATTTCTTTAATAGAAGGTAACCATTCTTTGGATTATGTTTGTTGTTGATTTGAATATCGTTACAGTATAGTTTTTTGTCAGAATTTTTTTAGTGAGGTTATTGTGATCTTTGAACTGTTGTAGATTTTGAGGCAATTTATATTTCTGACATTTATTTAAGCTTTGTCTATGTTATACAAGACGATTCTGCTGTTTTTGGAAAGCCAGATTGCATGGTTTGTTTTTACTGTCTTTTATTCCTCAGACATGCAATGTTGTTTAGAATATTTAGGAAAATTGTGCTGAATTTATTTATGGCATCATCCAAAGGGTGGATTTTTAGGATGTTCCAGTTAATGGATATTAGGGTGGTTGTGAATATGTCTGGGTTAATCAGTTATGGGTTATTTTGTAGACTTGATATTTAGGTAGATGTATAATATCTATTAGTATAGGTTGGAAGGTGATCACTAAGAGAATTGAAAAATATTCAAATGTAGAGGAATTTGCTAGGGTCTGATAATAGTATGCAGGCTAGTGTGGAATGATTGGGTTTATTCTGTTATGTGGGACAGTTAATACATTGACAGACAATTGTAACACTAGCAGCCTGAAAAAGAACTGAAAAAAAAAACAGTTCTCCAAATTTTAATTGATACCATAATAAAAAGTTACTTAATGAGCACTTCCATCCTACAAAACTCAGGACTTCATCAGAATAAAACATCCAGTCAAACCCTTCCCTTTTATAAAGGCCTCAACATATAACTTAATTAGAAATCAACAAATTAAGCACTATAACACTTACATTTAAAGGACCAGCATTGTTGAATATCAAATGCTATTGCACTTAAATAAATTCAATTCAACATCATCAGACATAACAAATGGTTATAGTACAATGAATATGATAAGGATTAAAACTTAAAACATTAAACTAATAAAACTAGTTCCTAATAAATAAATAATTAATAAAATGTACAAAACGTTACTCAAATACAGCTCTCATATGTAATAGAAGTTGTAAAGAAATCTGTTCATTTAGACCAGGTTCATGAAAAGCACGGAGTGTGAGTTGCAGTCTAACCTCTTTAACCTCTAAATTACCTTTCACATCACCACCTGTAGGATTGTGTTTTATCTGTTCAAGTATTCCAAATTGAAATTTCCTATAATTTGTACAAATTTTAGAGTGCTTAAAAAGTGAGTTATTTTCATTCCTCTTCCCTATTCCGTAACTGTGCTCATATATACATTTGTGGAAACACCTCTCCGTTTTACCTACATAAAATGATGGACAACTTGAGCACTTAGCAAGATAAACAACACCTTTTGACTGACAGCTGTCTTTACAAAATTCAACAGTGGAATGAATGACATTTTCTAAATCCATTGTTTTATTCTCTAAGATGTACGGACATTGTGCACAAGCCTCACATCTAACTGTCCCATTTTTGTGGGGTCCCTGATGTAAAGATATCCTTTCAAACCATTCTTTTAAATTGCACCATATTTTGTAAGCAAATCATGTTTTGGGCCCCAGTAATTTAAAAATAGATGGGTTTGCTCTTATAATATTCCAATTCCTTGTAACAATATCTCTAATTTCAATCACCTGGGGGCAATACTAGACTACCATGGCTATTTATATTGATTACCATTTGTGGCCTGCCCTTCCATCTCTAACCCTATCCCTGACAGGGGTTTGTATTTCTTACCCCATTGGGACTGGACATAATTCCTAATATCATTCAACAAATGCTGGGGATAACCCCTAGCTATAAACATATCCACTACAATGTCTAATTCATGGTGAGTATCTTCTAGGTGTGATGTCATCATTGTGTTGCAGATACAGCTTTCCTTTTGGCTAAGAGGGTGACTACTAGTAAAATCTAAATAAAAATGACTAAATGTTTGCTTTAAAAACAGTGGTCTTAAAACCAATGTTGGTATAAGCAATTAAATTGCCTAAGTAATTTTACTCCTCCCAAAACTATAGGTGAACTTTATAAATTAGATGAGCAATTGAGTTAATAAAAGAAGGTATACTTTCTTTGGATCCTCTCCATAAAATAAAAATGTCGTCCAAAAACCTGATGTGTAATTTAATGTTAAAAAAGAATTCTGAATTGAATACACTATGAATTTTCCAGTCCAATAATACTAAATTAACATAGATAGGGACACATGAAGCACCCATAGCCACACCTTTGTTTTGTTTGTATATTTCTTCATCAAAAATATAATTGTGATCCAATACAATGGACATTAAGTCCACTACTAAATTTGCCCTATTGTTAGAAAAAGAAGTGTACCTCAATATATGTTATGGAAATGTTCAAGACCTTCATCCATAGAAATAGTAGTAAATAGGTCAACCATATCAATTGTTAGAAATATCAATTGTTTTTCCCAGAGTTCTTCCTTTAACCTTCCCAGGAAGTCCCAGGAATCAATAATAAGATGTGGTACCATCTGGTATACTGGTTTGAGCCAATTGTCAATAAATACCCCTATGGGGTATGTTTTGAACTCTTGTACCACTACAAAGTAGCCTAAAAGGGGGGCCTTTCAACATTCTTGTGAATTTTGGGAATGCCAAAAATGGTGGGTAGAATGGGCTTCTCCAGTTTTAAAAAGTTGTTAGTCTCAACAGTTATTCTTCGGTTAATTAAATATTCTTCTATATAAGAATCTATCCTTTGGTAAGCTACGTTTACTTCATTCATAGACACCACTGAGTAATTTTCACTATCATGTAAACTATCACTTATAATACTAGAATACATTAAAAATCAAATAACACAATGCCCCCACCCTTATCAGGTTTCATGATCCGAATAGTGTCATCTTTCCTTAGAACTTCAAATAATTCTTTTTCTTCACTACTGAGGTTTGGATGACCAAAATTCTTATTGTTAATCTGTAGTTTATACAAGTCTACTATTACTACTTTGTCAAAACTCTTAAAATTGGATGTAAATGAGGGCTGAACCCACTCTTCTTTTTCAAAACCTTCTCTGTTTTTCTATTAAAGCTAGTCTCAGTTTGTTTGTCAACAAAATATATTGCCAGATTTAATTTTCTAGTAAAATCACTTCAATAACGGAATCAACAATATCAAAATTTTTAGTGGGGACAAATTTTAACCCCTTCTGAAACAGGGTGAAGTATTCCTTTGTTATGTTCTATCTGTAGTTAAAAATGTAATAACCTTTGTAGGTCGAAACTATGCCATTAGAATCTAATGATATGGATTCTTCTTCCACCCTCCTACCTTCCAAGACCTTATTTGGGTTTGGTGTGACCCTTGTCCTGAATCTATGTGCTGTTGGTTCCAGTTTACTACCTTCTTAGAGTACTGGTGAGTGTGAAAATCTTGTGTCCTCCCTGTGTATTGTCTATTATAAGACATGGATCTACCTGTATTAATGGAAAACATATTGTGGTGCCCACTAAAGCTTTCCTTCATAGTCTTAAAAATATTCTTCTTAATTGGGTAGGTTTTGTGTTTGAAATATTGCTTGATATCCCTGTCTAGCTTCTTTTGTTTTATTTTAAAAACATTAAAGCACATATTTTCTCCTTTAGCCAATCTCTTAGTATAAAAGTCACTCCATTGATCAAAAATTAAATAATTTAAAATATCTCTGCTCAATAAGTCCACTACACTGAACAATTTTTCAGTAGTGGCTTTGTTGAACTTAATTATTTTCTTAATAAGCTCAAAACCATGTTGGTGAAACATTTTAAAAAATCACTATACATGGCATCAGTCTATTCAAGACCAAAAGGAAACTTAAAAACTCTAAGACTTTGAAGCACTATTTTTAGTTCTTGAACATTTCCATAACAATATATTAAGATACACTTCTTTATCTAATGGTAGGGCACATTTACTAGTAGAGTTACTGTCCATTGTGATGGACCACAATTATTATTTTTTTTTTGAGGGAGAAATATACAAACAAAACAAACAAAACAAAGGAGTGGCTATGGGTGCTTTATGTGCCCCCATCTATGCCAATTTAGTATTACTGGATTGGAAAATTAATAGTGTATTCAATTCAGAATTATTTTTTAACATTAAATTATACATCAGGTTTTGTATGACATTTTCATTTTATGAAGAGGATCCAAAGGAAGTTTACCTTCTTTTATTAACTATCTTAATTGCTCCTCTAGTTTTTTAAAGCTCGTCTATAGTTTCAGGAGGAATAAAATAAATTACTTAGACACTTTGATTGCTCATACCAACAATAGTTTTAAGTCCACTGTTTTTAGAAAGCCCACTTTTACTAATGCTTATTTAGATTTTACTATTAGTCACCCCTTAGCCAAAAGAAAAGCTTAGTTAAGGGACAGTGTATCTGCATCGCAAGGATGAGATCACACATAGAAGATATTCTCCATGAATTAGACATTGCAGTGGATATGTTTATAGCTAGGGGTTATCCCCAGCATTTGGTGAATGATATTAGGAATTACTTCCAGTCCCAATTGGGTAACAAATAGAAACCCCTGTCAGGGATAGGATTAGGAATGGAAGGCAGGCCACAAATGGTAATCAAAATAAAATAGCCCTGGTAGCCCAATATTGCTCCCAGGTGAGAGAAATTAATATTATTTCAAGGAATTGGAATATCATAACAGAAAACCCATCTATTTTTCAATTACTGGGGCCCAAACCACGATTTGCTTACAAAACAGGGTGCAATTTAAAAGAATGGTTCAAAAAGACATTTTTATGTCAGGGATCCCAGAAAAGTGGGACAGTTAGATGTGGGGCTTCTGCATAATGTCCGTACATCTTAAAGAATAAAACAATGGATTTAGAAAATGACATGCATTCCACTGTTGAAGTTTGTCAAGGCAACTGTCAATTGAAAGGCATTGTTTATCTAGCTAAGTGCTCAAGCTGTCCATCATTTTATATAGGTAAAACAGAGAAGTGTATATATTTGTATGAACACAATTAAGAAATAGGGAAAAGGAATGAAAACAATCCACTTTTTAAGCACTTTAAAGTTTGTACAAATTATAGGAAATTTCAGTTTGGAATACTTGAACAGGTAAAATACAGTCCTAGAGGTGGTGATGTGAAAGGTAATTTAGAGGTTAAAAAGGTTAAATGGCAACTCAAACTCCATGCTTTTCATGAACCTGGGTTAAAAGAACAGATTTCTTTACAAACTCTATTACATATGAGGACTGTACTTGACTGACATTTTGCACATTGTATTATTTATTTATTTATTTAGAACTAGTTTTATTAATTTAATGTTATAAATTTTAATCCTTATAGTTCATTGTACTACAACAGTTTGTTATATTTGATTATGTTGAATCAAATTTATGTTAAGTGCAGCAGCATTTTGTATTCAACCATGCTGGTCCTTTAAATGTAAGTGTTATAGTGCTTAATTTGGTGATTAGTAATTAAGTTATATGTTGGGGCCTTTATTAAAGTGGAATGTTTGACAGGATATTTTATTCTGACAAATTTCTGCATTTTATAAAATAAAAGTGCTCAATAAATAACTTTTTATATTGGTATCAATTAAAGTTTCGAGAACAGTTTTTTTCATTTCTTTTTCAGGCTGCTAGCATTACAACTATCTGTTTATAGTCGTCTGAGTAACGGTTCACTCCTTTTGTTTACAGTTAATACATTGCTTAAAGAGGAGAGACCAAGGATATAAATGTATGCTGGGTATAGGGTATTTAGAAAACAAATTCAAGCCAGTTAATTTTGACAATCCCTAGTAATATTTGTTCCTGTGAATTTGTTGTAGAAACCAAATGTAGGATGTCCTCCACTGTATCTATTTTACCAACAGGGGGAATGTAGAAGGCAATAATGCATATTTGTTTATGTTTATTTATCTTTAAGAAAAGGATAAGTTGCTCTGCTGAGTTGAATTGTGGTATAGGTTTGTTGTAGGGAAAATTTGATAGATGTTTGTAGATAACTTGCCAATAACACCTCATTTTCTATTTAAGATATCATTGAAGGGCAGAGTTATTGTAGATTCATTTTTGCTAGGTTTTAGTCAAGTTTCAGTGATGGCTAGGATATATGGGTTATAGTAGTACATCCAAATATGTAGTTCATTGGTTTTGTCTCTTATGTTTCTGATTTTTATAGTGGCAACATTTAGATTTCTTGACTGGGAAGTTGGTGACTGTGGAGTTGAGCTAGGGTGGGTAAGGTAGCTATTTTGGTGTGTTTGGAGGGAGCTGGGGCTAGGGTTAGAGTGAATGTCACCAGAAAGGAATATTTTACTGTAATGGACTGAAAAAAAAGCTGGGTGTTTTGTCTTTCATGTATTTAGGTAGAAGGGTAGAGATGAAAGCTCAGCTGGTTGCTGACAGTGTTAAAGATAAGCTACCTAGAGGCTGGACAGGAAGGAGGCAATGTTTGGGTAGAGGTGAATATTGGGTGCAAAATGTTTGGGTAGGAACAAGTAGGAGTAGTAGGAGTCTGAGGGCATTTTCTTTGAGTCTGGGGTTTGATGAAGATGCAAGAGATGGGGGCAGTCAGTGGAAGAATTGCTACTGTTAGAGCAGGGTGTTCTGGTGGTGAGGTGAAAGCATCTATGGCTGATAAGTAGGTAAATAAACAGTGGGAGTAGCTGGAGGATGTCTCTTGGTATTTAAACAAAAATGAACTCTGTAAGAAAGAAACGTTTTAATTTACACAGAAGTAAGTGAATTTTGAAACAAAATGGTGATTGGAAAGATGGCAGGTAAAATGTATACTGTAATGGGGAATATTAAGGTTTGATATAAATGGTTATAATGTTTGAAAAATGGATTGGTTGAAAATGTAAGTTTTACCTTTATGTGTTTTCTAAAAGTGTAAATTCATTAAAATAGTAACGTTATAAAAAAACTTTTGTCAAATCCCTTGTAAGGCTCCAACTATAGCTTAAAGTATTAAATCTGTGAGCTACTGTTTGTTGCCACACTCCCTACTAATTAGGGTCTATATCATATGAGCGAATTGCACAAATCATGAACGCTCATAATATCGAACGTACTGGACCTCAAAGTGCTTTTTCTGAGATTGCGGTACAGTGAAGAATGGGATATTTGCCCTTTCCTCACTGTAGTGCGATCTCGGAGTTGGAATATATATTTAGTGGGGGTGTGGGGAGCGCAGCCCCCACAATAGGAAGTTCAAGGTCTGGTGCGTTCGATATTATGAACGTTTGCAATTTGTGCGATTCGCTCATATGATATAGACCCTACTAATTATATATACCAGCTCTGAAATCACACTACAGTGGAAAAAGGGCAAATTCCTTAATCTGAACTGTACTGAGATCTCTCACAGAAAAAAAATGGTACTTTCAATCAGCTGAGTTTAGATCAGCTATAAAGGCTTTTTTTTCCATTTGACAATTGGAATATTAAGCCAGTTTCAAATATCACAGATTACTGAATAAAAAAATAAAGGCATGAGACTCTCTCTTAATCATTACCAATCAAAAACAATGCACTATGTAAAATCAATATATCACATTTAAGCCAATGCATTAAGTACAATAAACTGTATTTCTTCTCCTACATCAAATTTAATCTAACCAAAATCAAACCTATGAAAAAATAAACCAAGCTTTCATTGTGTTTCTCCACTGTCTGAGTTATGCATTCTATATTGGACTGCAAGAATTAGAAAAAAAATGCAAACTGGTTAGCAGTTGCTCAGCTGTATGACATCTTTTTCTAATCTGGGACAAATAAATAACTCAAAAAAAAGCATCTGAGTGAGACAGTCTACCCACTCACAAACGCTTTTATATATAGTCACAACTAAAGTGGAAAATTCATTAAAATGTACTGGATGAAAAAAATAATTATAGTGCAATTAATAAATAAATAAATAAACCTTCCACACAAAGAACATTTTGACAAAGGAAAATTTCAGTAAACAAAATACATACCATACATGTATATATGTGTATGAAGGTGCATACAGATATATCTATGTATATATGTGTATGAATGTCCATCTCTGTGTGTGTATGCATATGTAAGTATGTATATATCTTTTCATCTAGTTGTATCTATCTGTCTATATGTGTATATGTATATATAAAGAAAGAGAAATTGATGGATATCTGTATGCATACACATATACATTTATAAAATTATATATATATATATATATATATATATATATATATATATATATATATATATATATATATATATATATATATATATATATATATATATATATATATATATATATATATATATATATATATTTTTTTTATTAATATTTTTATTTTGCATTTGTTAACAGGGAAAGTCCGACTGGACACAGGTCCATTTTCAGCGGTGGCCCAGGGAGAAAAGTGCCAAGTAATCAATACAGTACCACAGAGACAAAACAGTAGCATATAAGAAACATAATGATATACATATAAGGAATACAATTGAGTGCATATGGCTCAAAACACAAATGCAGTTACAAGGAGACAAAAACAGTTGCAAATATGAGAACTGTGTCATACATGTTAAGAATATATTTGAACATAGTCAGCAGAGATTAACAATGTCTAATTTTTTCTGGCAGTAAGCCAATATCCATATAAGTATAAAAAATAATTATTTTTTTTACTTGGGTAGCAACCATTTGATACTAAGCAGATTCCTAGCAACAGGACATAGGGAGCAACCATTTAATCCATAGCAGAATCCTAGCAGTAGTGCAGTGGTATGGCCTAGCCTGGGGAGTAACATGAGCAATGCCAGTTATTTATGTAATGGGCTTTGAGAAGTTTTTTTTTAATTGGGAAATAGAGGTGGTGAAAGTTAAGTTGCTTGGGAGTGAATTCCAGTTTCTGGAAATGGTGTAGGCAAAGAGAGATTTACCAGCATCATTTTTGTGTTTGATGACATTTATGTGGTTTTGATAACTAGATCTTAAAGTTCTGGTAGTAGTATAGGGGGTAAATTAGGTTCTGAAGTGCTGGGGTTTTGTCAGGAAGGTAGTAGAGCTTGTGAGCTATTGAGAGTTCGTTGAGTAGGAGTAGTTGAGGTAATTCAAGCCAATTTAGTTGGTATTGGCTTGAGGGCTAGACAGTGATGGGATCTATGAGGGGCATCGGTAGCAAATTTGGCAATCTTGTTGTAGAAGAATTCCAATTTGTTTAGTTTGCTGTGGTGAAGGTTAGTTAAGATAGGGGAAGCATAAAGGAAAATGGATAAGAGGTGAGTTCTTGCTAAGGTGGCTTTGGTAGGTTTATCGATGAACTGTCTATCCCTGTGCATGAGACCAAGCTTTTTGTTAACTTTATTAATTGTTTGGCCTATGTGTATGTCAAATTTTAGATTATTGTCAATTTCAACACCTAATAGTTTTGTGTGTGCTGTTGGCGTGATTTGTATGTTATCTTTAGATGCTATGGTAAAATTATTATTTGGTGGAAGAGATCTACCAGGGCTAAAGAGAATGAGTTTTTTTTTTTGGGATTAAGAATAAGTTTTATGTTAATGAACCATGTTTCAGCTAAGGAAAAGTTTTTTTTGGTTATGGCTTTCAGCTCATGTATGGTAGGGGAGACACATACAATGGTGGTATCATCTGCGTATTGCACAACTGAGGCAGAGAGTGTGGATGAGGCTATCTGGTTAGTAAATAGTGAGAATAACAGATGTCCTAGGATGGACCCTTGGGGGACACCTATGCCTACTGGTAATAGAGTGGATAACTGGTCTTGCCATAGAACTGCCTGCTGACGGTCTGTTAAGTAGTTATAGAAGAATGATATGGTGGAGGAGCTTATGTTAAGTGAAGCTAGACCTACCAGGAGCATACAATATATCAAAGGCTTTTGATAAATCTAAGAATATTGAGGATACAAATAGTCCATTGTTTATTTGGTGATTGACAATGTTGGTAAAGGAGAGTTGTGCCGTAGTAGTGCTATGGGAAGGTCTGAAGCCATGCTGGGATATGGATAGCAGGTAATTTTTTAGGAGTTACTGCATTAGCTGGGAAAGAACTACCCTCTCTAATACTTTTGATAAAGGAGATAGGATTGCAATAAGGAGGTAGTTAGTAAGCTCAAGGGACTTACCCCCTCTGTGTAGTGGTATAATATGTGATATTTTCCAGAAGTGAGGTATTTACATTCTAATATTGACCTATTTATGAGAATGGACATTGGATAGGCTATAGCATCAGCTGTTATTTGAATATATATATATATATATATATATGTGTGTGTGTGGATATATGTGTGTATTATATATATATATATATATATATATATATATATATACATATATATATATATATATATATATATATATATATATATATATATATATATATATATATATGTCTACTTGACATTACCAAAATGTCAGCAGACCAACTTTCGGATTGCCAAGACGAAAAAGTCGAAGCTTCAGTTAACTGAAACTTCACTTTACCAACATTCAGATGACTGAACGTGTAAAAACTCGACACCCCAAGCTGAACGGAACAGGAAATCCACTCATTTCTGCAATGTAGTATGATTTCAGAGTAGGTATATGTAATTTGCAGGGTGTTTGGAGGGGTGCAGGGGAGCACAGCCCTCCTGCAAAAATGTAAAGTTAATGCATTTTATGATTTTTTTTTAATTTAAAGTGTCTGTTTTTTTAATGAATATTTACGTTGGTTCTATAGCGACCATCATGAATATTCAGTGGGATATTCAGTAGGATATTTTGTCACAGGGAAAACACTTGGCCATCATCAGAAATTTGCCCTTTTTCCCATTGTAGTGTGACCTAGGAGTTGGTATATTTAGTTGGGGGTGTTGGGGCCATAGCCCCCCCCCACATTGGGGCTGTAGGGGATGCAGCCCCCACTTCAGTGGGTTTTAAACCTTTAGAATTTTCTGATGTTCACTAGGTTAGCCAAGTGTTGTTTTCCCTGCGAAAAACTTTGATTAAACAGCTGTTCAATGGAGTGAGGTTTCAACAAAGTGTGTTTGCTGAATAGTGATTCGATGATTTGGGTTTTCAACAATGTGATACAGGCCTGCTATCTGCACTAAGCACAGTTTCCCTTAAGAGCACACAGGGAACACACTCAGTCTGTGTTCTGGGTTTTCCCTCTATGTCTCTGTCTCTCTCTTTCTCTCTCTCTCTCCAGGCTCCCAATAATACTCCCCACTGCCACAGCTATAGAGGTGAGTCCTCAGCCAAGTGTCCTAGGCCAAGTCATCTATCGCCCTGTCTGTGAAACCAGTGCTCTGTTTCCCTGCTTCAAGTAGCTGACACATACACTCTTTGAGATTATAGCTGACACACACACTCTTTGAGATTAGAATTTCACAAACACACACACACACACACACACACACACACACACACACACACACACACACACACACACACACCTGGGAAAGACTGGCACAGATTTACTAGATATGCCCTTCTACCTGAACTGTAAGGTAGATACTGCCACCATGATACTCCAAAGCCAGTTTCTCTAAGGCTCTTACTAAGGTACCCAATTATACTGGGTAAAATTAATACTAATACAAATGGTAGTGTTTGATCAATGCAGCAAGGCTTCCAGGAATGGACACAGTGTCACCAAATAAATATAAGTAATTTCAAAGGTTAAAATATTCTATAAAATATACCCACAATGAAAAGTTTAAATATATTTAATAATTAATAATAAAATAACATGAAACTACTAAATATCTGTTTTCAATAAATACCAGAGTTCTATTCACAAGAAATATTAAAAATAAAACACAGATGGATAGATTCACACAGATACAGAAAAAACAGTACTTAGCTAATCTCACTATATTTTCCTGACTGATCTAAAGAATTACTATCCCTTAGTTCACTTACTATAGCAAGGCGAAATGATATAGGTGAGGGGTCCTCCTTGTTAGGTTTCAAAATCAGACTGCACTGAGACTTCCCTATCATCTAGTATTAAAATATTGTTTCAGTGCTGAATTAGAGAATGACATCACATACATCTGGTCATCTGACTTCTCCTTCCCATACTACTCCCCCATACTAGAAACTGAACTAGAATCTTGCACATATGTGTTACCATACACACAGATAGAGCTTTCCTAAGATGTGTTATAGCATTTGGAAGCCATAAAACTGTTTCAACACTTCTACCCTTTCAGGGTAGCAATTAGTTCACTGCTAAGGACAATACAGCAGGATTTCTAGTTCTTTATTTTTACAGACATTTTGACTCTGGCTGCAATCGGAACTGTAAGATACATATTTATGACCTTCCAGGTAATTTAATTTCAGACTGTTTTTTGAAGTTAGGTGGACCAAGATTAACCTCTTCTCTTCCAGTATCCTCTGTTACAATATATTAATTATAACAATCAGGAAACAAGGAGGAAAAATGTCAATAACCAATAAACGAATACAGCCAAAGCACTCAGGAATCCAGTAAAACACAGGTCCACGTAATGAGTAAGGCAACAAAATTTAATCTTTTAACGCTTTCAAAAAACATTGAGTTTTCATCCACCAACATACAGGACTTCATCAGAAACATTACAAAAAGTGAATTCCCTCCTTATATACTCCTCCCTAAAAGCCTTAATGACTTAATTGCCCTTAATACAAATTAATAAATAGCTAAGCAACCAAAATGTATCTAAAGTCTAAAATCTAAATGAACTTTAATTTAAATATATATATAATATACAAACATTGCAACATTCAAAATGTCAAATACTAAATACATTTTAAAAATGTTTTGAAACATACAGATATATAAATCAGTATAAAATTCTAAATATATGCATACAAATAAATGAGATATACTACGAAATACAATAAAGGCAGTGTTCAAAACCAACCAAGACTGCCATCTCATGGTTATATGTATGTATAAAACAACTTTTCCTTTTTTAAAATATTTTCTCTAAGAAAAAACTTTAATATATTTCCATCAAAATATATTACAGTTTTTTCTTAGAGAAAATATTTTAAAACATTTTGTATGTAGTAATGTGTATATATATTGAATATATTAATTACAACAGTTAAAATACAGTCTGACATACAGGTGTATTTCTTTTTCTGTCCAGCATGAGCCACTTTTGGTACATTTTTAACACAAGTAACTTTGCAAATACATTTTCAGCACAGGCACCTGTACAAATCAGCTTGATATACAAATGATATATAATTCTTTACAAAACTCCAGCTAGCTATACTGCCATATGTTATACATCCACTGCCCTACTTCTCCTGGCATAACTGGCAATACCTCACATTGTCACAAGGAGAAGGGGTTCAAAGTGACCTGAGTCATTTATGGCACAGAAAGCTAAGCAGAGGTCACCCATCAAGAGTCTGTATGATACCGAGTAGAGCAACAGAATTTTTATTCTATCAGAGCAATTAATAGTACTGAGACCCAATATATTTTTGGTGAAGAAATATTGAGGTATCTCAAGCTGGTTTGTCTACAACCACCTCTCAAAAATACTTAATAATTGTGTTAGATCCTTCTTTTTGTGTTACTCTTGACATAGAGACCAAAATTTATAAAATATTACGACAACTTAAAGCAGCCTATTAGCTAATTTCTCAGGGGTCTGGCTAGTAGTAGTTCATTTCTTGCTGAAACTGTGAGCCTTCTATCATTCTTTATTATAGTGCACTGATGTTCTCTATTGTTAGCTAGGTTGCTGAGGAATATTATTTTATTCTTGGTAGTTTGTATTAATGCAGCATTAGCAGCTGAGTTTGCAGCAATAAGGGCCATTCCATATTCAGTGCTAGGAATGAGTACATTGATCGTTATATAGCATCTAGATTCTGAAGTGAGGATACTGGATATTGCATAAGCTGCTTTAATTTGTCCTAGTACTTTGTTAACTAGGGTCTGTACATGAACAGCAAAACAGAGAGAAGGATCTAACACAATTCCTATGTATCTTTGAGAAGTGGCTTTAGGCAAAATGTTAAAAGAGGAATCAGTGATAACAGGGATAGGGACGTGTTTATTCTTCTGAGCTGTACCAAACAGCATGGCAGTAGTCGTGCCTGCATGTCCAACAAGTCTGTTGTTAGCTAACCAATTCCAAAGTGCTTCAACATTTAACCGCATATCAAGCAAATGATTGGTAGCCTGGCAAGGGGATTACCACACCATTGTAGATGACCATTAATTTGGTTATGGTCAAGGAAATCACGGAAACCTGTTGTTACCTCTGGTATATTAGCATGAATGGTATTAAATATAAGAATGGCATCATAAGGTTCCATAAGGACAATGGAAACAAGTTGTTTTACTAGGAATGCAAATGTACCACTCCCAGTATCATCAATCCCTACTGTTGCATCTACCTCAATATAACCTAACATAAATGGAACCCACATCCTTTGCCAAGACTTCCAGGAAGAGTATTCATTATGCTGTCTACTGTCTTTATTAAATTTACACATATGACAAAGGCAATCTTACATTTATATAAATGAAAAACATACAAAATGATATCACTTTGGTTGCAAACAGTTTACATCACAGACACCATTGAAACAACTGTAGTCGTAAACATTATACATCACTTATAAACCATCCAGTCATTGTCAGTTAAACATTATATAGCTCATTCAAATCTTGCCTGTTAAACCTCATTCCTGCTCTTCATATATTGTTCCCACAATTCCCATTTTTTCCTATGATTTTGCCCCTTCCCTTTTCTAAAGATCCCAATTCCAGTTGTTTTATCTGTTACTATATTCACTGTTTCTAGTAAAGTTGGTCTAGACTTTGATTTACATTTTCTAGTAACTATTTTTTGCCAGACACCATAATTAGACTCAGCAATGCTTTACTATGTCTAAGCAATTCCGATTCTGTAGCATAAGGTCAGGGATACAGATAATAGGCAAGAGGGGGCTGGAATTTATTGGAGAAAACAGGCAAAGGTGCCAAGGTACTGGGAGCAAATAACTAGAAAGGGAAAGGTAATAGAATGGGAAGAGACCAAGAATTTATTTGTGCTTCAGGTTAGAGATTGCCTTCCCTATCAAGGATCGATATCAGAGTATAGGCAATGAGAAAAAAATAGGGGGATCCTAAATGAAAGACCAGCACTGGTAGAGTTTTTAATAGAATCTAGAACAGAAGCTGCCATTAAAAATGAATAATTAGTAAAGCATATAAAATACTGCATGATAATTATAAGAATCAATCAGAAGAGCTTAGAAAGGATTGGGAAGGGAGATTGGATAAGCATTTCACAAAGAGACAATGGAGGGATATATGTATATCTCCCAAATATGCAACAAAGTCTAGAAGATTTAAGCTCTTGCCTGGAAGTGCTTACATAGGTATTTTTATACCCCAAGTAGACTCCAAAGGATTTTTCTTCAGGTGTATAGCAAATGTTGGAGGTGTGATGGGCAAGAAAGAGATAGCTGGGAATATATTTTTTGGAACTGTGATGATGAGTTGGCAGACTTTTGGGATTCCCTGCAGACCACTCTGTCAGAGATGCTGGGTGAGCAGATTCTACTGTGTCTTTCTTGAAGTCTGTCAGCAACATTCTATAAGCGCAGTTGTCATTGCTCACACAACTCATGTATCCCGTGCAAAATTAATTACAGCATACCTGTGTCTTAGAAGACAATATACTAGAGACATGTGGCAGGACTCTGGCATCCTCACTGATACCAACCACTAACACATCGCATAGTATGCTGAGAGAGCCATTATGTATTACTTATAGTCATCCATGACTTGAGACATCATAAACTATATAACATTGTATAAGGACACTGGCTGATATGGGCAGCCAGAGATAACAGCATCTTGTTTTTATACCTCCGGCATATGACTGTTCACAGTCAGGAGACAATGTGGACACGTTTTGTGGACAATGCAGCTGGAATTTACTAGTTTGCCTTTTCTAACTTTATAAATTGCTCAGCTTGATTTATTGCTTGCCAGTGAATATTGTTTTAACTTTTTAACATTTGATCCATTTATATGGTTATGAATGATGACATAAAAAAGTGTTTTCATATTTATTGTGTTCTAAGTAGGGCATATTTTTTTTGTAAAAAAATTGCATTTTGCAAATGAGAAAATGTATTTATATAGCAAATTGATTAATCACAATTGATCATATGATTTCATTGCAAACTGTTATGAAGCACACATTGTGCTTTTAAATTAGTCTTGTGAAGTTCTGCTCAGGACAAAAAACACTCACTCTGTATTTAATAAACTGTTAGCTACTTTGAATACAAGAGTAAAGTATTTTTTACCATATTTGCACTAGACTGCTGCTGAAATTAGAAGGGTAACTGAGGAACTGTTTTTTGGAAAGCAGTACTGGTTATGGAGAGCCTGCCATAGCATCACTTTTTGTATGGTCTCATGGCTGAATAGTAACAAAGCAAACTGTGGTACAGTCAGAAAAATAAAATCAAAACTAATCCAACAAAAATAAAATGAAATGTCCAGGTACCACAGTCGTAAACCAAATAATCCACTTTAATATGATTAAATCACAGGAGCAACCACCATTAGCGCTTTCGTCTTAGCCACAAGACTTCCTCAGATACTCCTTCCATGTGTTACAGATCTTTTATGTAAGACATAATTGAACATTAATTAACAGTTTAAAGAAACAATACCAAATAACACTTCATATTCATCCTAAAAACTATAAAATCTAACATACCCCCTGGATTAAATGAATACATTTCTGTCAAACCGGTTTTAGTACAGAAGGCATCTTTAGTGTGAATTTTTAGGTAGGGCATATAGATGGATAATTTCAACAGCCATCATGGTTAAGGATTATAAGTAACATTGGTCAAATCCCAGAGGTTATTATTTTAACATTTTCTTAAGAAAAGGTTTTATATTTGTAATAATTATGGTGTTACTATTTATCTCATTTAAAAAGTATGATATATGTAAAACAATGGTTTTAATTTTATAGTTTTTAGGATGAATATGAAGTGTTATTTGGTATTGTTTCTTTAAACTGTTAATTAATGTTCAATTATGTCTTACATAAAAGATATGTAACACATGGAAGGAGTATCTGAGGAAGTCTTGTGGCTAAGACGAAAGCGCTAATGGTGGTTGCTCCTGTGATTTATTCATATTTAAGTGGATTATTTGGTTTACAACTGTGGTACCTGGACATTTCATTTTATTTTAAACTGTGGTACAGTGTCAACACTTCATCCAAGGAAGAGCAGGGATCAGCACTAATGGGGTATGCTGTAACACCAGTCATGACACAGAGGAAGATTTTGACATGTCCTACACCAAACTGCACAACTGGAACATGGTAAAGGGAGATACATTAGAATGCGAGTTTGATGGTAGCATCTTGCTATATGTTTTTTTTTTTTGCATGTGTGTTTACAGTCACATGCTGGACCGGATCCACTTTGTAATTTCATAATTCCACAATCCCAACATTCTAAATACTGACAATCACAAAACCTGTTAGTGAAGATCACCATACAGTGCAGAACGGGAACATTGTCATTCTCTTCACTGTAGTGCAATCTCAGAGTTGGTATATTTTAGTTGCAGGGGGTGTGGGGGTAGAGGGGGGCTTGTCCCCCTGCAAAAATGTGTTTCTTGCTGTATTTTTGTTTTATATGTTTTTTTTTTTAATTTCAAGATTCCACAGTCTCGGAGTTCTGAGCATCGGTATTTAGAACATTAGGATTGCGGAATTTCAAAATTATAAAGTGGACACGTTGGACCATATTCCTTACAAATATTCAGTTTGTCTAAGACAGTGGCTTACAGCAACTTTCTTGGCTACCACACAGAGTGATGGATATATGCTAATACAGAAACATGTAAGGATGGTTGCTTAAATGCACATAATCTCATTTTCATACATAGCTAACAACTTTTAGAAATTGGGCAAAACTGTACATCAGCACCCTGATTGGAGAACAAACTTTCTCCAGCAGGGAATTACTATACAGGTAATGACCGCTGAAAAATGAGTCTGCCACTTCAGGGCTGCATAACAAGCTGCCATGGAGCTGGGACTGAAAAAAACAACGGTCCCCATTATTTTACACTCGCTAAGCAGCACTTCTGTTGCTTAGTAAGTGTAAAATATATTAAAAAAAAGAAAACTGAAAAACAGAAGTGTGTGTGTGTTTGTGTGTGTTCATGTCTCTGTGTGTGAGTGTATGCGTGTATGTGAGTGAAAGCGAGAACAGTCAAACCATTATTTTTACTGTTTAGTGAGTGTAAAATCTAAATATAACAGAAAAAAGTTTGTGCGTTTCTGTTTCTGTGTGCGTGTGTTTATGTTTATGTCTGTGTATGTGTGAATGCATGCATGAAAGCGAAGTGTGTGAGTGACAGAGAGAGACTGAAGAGTGAGAGCGATCCAACACTGTCAGCAGCAGCAATCAAGATGTTTACATACCTCTCACCTCTTAGATAAGTTAATTGAATACAATGTAAAATAAATGGGGAACAAAGGCTCAAAACAGGAACATATTCCTGTTTAAAAAAATCACAAAATTGCTGCAATAATAGGATGTGTTAGCATGTGTTTTTGAAGTACAGGTGTGTAGGGGGGGCAGTGTCTGTCTGATAGAGAGAGAGACAAGTGAGATTGATGGAATACTGTCAGCAGCTGATAAGAGGTCTGCATACCTCTCAACCTTTTAGCTCAAGAAATGTGGATAAAGCCTGAAATAAAGGGGGAACAAAGGTTCCAAAATAGGAACAGATTATACTTAAATTAGAAAGTAAGTTAAATAACAGGATTTGTGTTAACATCAATTTTCTGAAGGAAATAAAGTCTGAAAGTCAAATGTATGTCATTATTTAGTGACTTCAATGCCCAATGACTGGAAACAAGCCATTTTGTCTAGATATTTTTTAAAAAGTATAGATTTTGGATGTAAAATGCTTCCTCTAATACCATTTACATATGCTACGGCAACTTTGAAACATTAGGCAGAGGAAATTTTACATCTAAAATATATAAAAAATTAATATAGTAATAAAAAATATAACTAAGTAAAACACAATAATTTTACAGAGAGCCCATTCTCTAAGCACAATAATGCCCTCCACGGTTTGTGTTAATGTGTAATTAATGCCCTTCCTGGAAGTATAGAGGCCCTCCGCCCTAGGCAAGCATTAATTACACATTAACACATACTTTGTCAAGCATTATTGCTTGCATAAACTCCCTATACAAAGATTGTCTTATGTAGTGACAGTCTTTACAGAGGTGATTGCTGGAGAACATCAATTGTTGGTACTATAAAATAAATTCTTTGGATATACTGGCTGAGTCGTTTCTTGGATTATTTTTCCTTCTTGGTGGTTTACTACGTGATTACTATTAATGTTCATCCCACAGGGAGGTAACTTACAGCATACCCGAGGGCTATACCACTTTGTAGTTTTGTCCCAGTACAAACTAGTGTACTGCTTCAGTCTCATGGAATTGCATCAAAGTTATCAATATGTCAAATGTTGTTGTATCCCTATTATTATTGCCAGTAAAAAGAGTTAACCAAGTTAAAAGAAAATTCTATATGTTTATTTTTAGCTGTTTGAGCATAACTTATAGTTGCATACCACTCATAGAGAATTGTCTTGTTCTTATAGTCAGATGTTGTTCCTTTGACAACTTAAATGTTTCATCAGCTATTAATTGGATGCTTAACTTGCTCACTAAATATAGGTTTCTAAAACATTTAACAATACCCAGAATTAACAAATGTTATAGGTGCTGGAACATCTTTTCTGTTGTAATGCTTTTTTAATAAATTGGTTTTATATGAAAATCATTGTCAAGAAAAAAAAACAGTCAATATCACTTCATAATCTACATTAGTATTAATACAATTCATATAAATGCCTTTTCATACAGTTAAATGTTTTTCTAATGGCTTTGATGAAAAGTGGCAGTACAAATAAACTCTTTTGTTATATATTCAAAAAAGAAAAAAAAAACTTTCACTGACTATTGAGAGGCATACACTTCAGGCTTGCTTTAGCCTTGCCCTGAAAATATTCTAGCCCTCCCAAAGTAGAGAAGTCCTGCTGTCACTGCTGAAAACATTAAATCTTGTGCTACATCATTAAACATTCTTTTTCCAAATGTTTCATAAAAAAATGTTGATTTTCTTTTTCTGTAGGAGTCATTGCAGCATACAATGAAAGTTTTGATAAATTACTATCTAACAAATAGTAGGCCTGTTCCAGACAATATAGACTTAATGAAGAATATTTTTTTGGTGAATTGCATTTCACTAGGTGTAGGGAATGAGAGATTATAACAGCTTGCTGATCTATTTACACAGTTTTAATGACTGGCAATCCCTTGACATTTCTCAAATTTTTCTAAGTGTCAAACCAAAGTCTATTTTGCTTTATACTTCACACATTTAAACACGACAGCACCCTTAAGCTTAATATTTCCTGCAGTTTATTTCAGGTTACAGTAAAAGGACACTACTGTCCCTTAAGTGTAACACTTTACATAGTTTAGAACTTTTTCTCAGTACTAAAGTTAATATTTATTTTAGAAACCTCATGTGAAATTGCCCACCTGTAGTTGCTATACAATTTTGTGTTTCTAACATTTTGGGTGTAGGTGTGAAAAGTAAGCTCTAACTTATAAAACTGCTTACTTTCTGCTAAGTAATTCAATGATCAATTGACTTTCTATGTCAATATTGTTTGTGAAAGAGTTTTGATTAGAAAGTTCATAGCATAACCCTATGAAGTAAAATCCTTTTCCTAACGTGGAACATTGTCATTCAATCTTTGAGGGTGAATGCATATTTTTCTTTTGAAAGTACATTAAGTTATGTGACTGGGATGCATAAAACCCATTTGCTATATAGAGTTTTCTCAAAATATTGTATCACTAAGGGATTGTTTGTTACCTTATCTACAGAGTATAGAAAGTGACAACCTGTACAATTATCAGAATTTATACATTTGCTGTTATGTTCAAATCCATGCTTATTTTTCTACTAACACAACTGATATTACAAAGTATGGAATGGAGCTGTTTAGAATCTTGTACCAACCTGTTTTACCATCTTAGACAGTACTTTTTGCTTTGTTATTTCACTTTTGTTTTTCATCTTAAACCTAGCATTGAGGTATGCCCTAGCATTAAGCTGTGCCAGATTGTAGACCTACACCAGGCACCAAATGGGCCATCTAGGGCTCTGTTGAAGAGAAAGGAAGTCTGAATAAGGAGGTTAAAGCTAGAATCAGAGGTACTGCAGCCAAACTACCAAAATGTGTCAGGAGTAGTGTGTGACAGAAGAATGTCAGAGAAGCTGAAAAGTAAAATGTACAAAACAGTGCTGTGACCAGCACTACTGTATGGCACCAGAGCTTGGAACTGCAGGTAGCAGAAGATAAAGACAAAGATGATGTAGATGAAGTGCCCGAGAGAGGGAGTCAGATGCATACTCTGGTACTAATGAAACAAGAGAATACCAGAGCAGGTCTAAATAACCCCGATTGTAGAGGTCAGGGAGAGCAGATTATGGTGGTTCCATCACATGTGCAGAAAAGCAGAAGACAATTTGCTAAAGTGGATATGATAGAGACAAGAAGAACAGTAGAGGAGATGAGGAGCCAAAAGATGGACTTGTCTGCAGGAAAGGTGACTTGCACTAATCTTGCAATAATCAGGTATGACTGTTGAAAAAGGTAGGAGAGTGACTCTGAATTGAGAGAGAAGGTTACAGGTGATGATCCCCTAATGCATGTAAAAAAAAAAAGAGAACAAAAAGGTTGTTGATGATGATGATGATTGCTATGTACAGCTTCCTCTCGATTACATACTGTAGGCATAGCTCAATGTGTGGCCTTGGATCCTTATACCACCTGTGATGTGCCTGTCTTAAAGTTTTTGTTGTACAATGTTTCCACCCTCTCACAGCCCCAGGCAGATGGTGCAGTACCGTGTCTCTTTGCATGACTCACATTTGCATGTATACCAAAATGTCTGCTTTGGTGAGACATCCATCATAGAGTTTTTTTATTGCTGAAGTAGTTTTTTCCAGGTAGAACTCCTACTTAAACACTGTAAAGCTGCAAATTCCTCATGTACTCTGCTGTTCTTTGAAATTCCTCTCTTTTTAGTTGTATGTTAATAAGCAGTGGTGCACAAAATGGCACTAACACTTCATATTGTGCTAACAAGGGCCAAGTCAGTGAGGTAGTTATGGAAATGAAGCTACTTGGTGCCAATGTATATGAATCAATGTTGTAGTGCACTGTACAACCCATACATGCTGGAGGTAGCCATGCGCATCAGTGAGCATGTAGCATGTGACCAGTATCCTCATGGATACAGCATACATATGCCCATAGCATCTCAGTGCGGCACTGTATCCTTTCTTAGTGCAGTTGTGCAGCACAAGGGCCATATAGTAGTGGGATGATGAAGTTTTACATTGTGCAACATGTGATCTACAAACTTACACGTATTTACAGGAGTACCGACTTGATTAGGTACTGATCCTTAGTAAGTGACCATGGCTATTTCAGGAACTGTGGAATGTAGAACTCTAACTTGGCAGGCCAGAAAGAGCAAGTCTTTCTTGTTCTTTTTAAAAAAAAATATTTACAGAGAGCCTACTAAGTCAGTAAAATCCCCCCTTGCAAAAAGTGGACACCTGGCATGAGCTTGCAAGGTTGGTGAGTGATGCCGCTGGTATCATCTATTCTGTTTATTTTGCTAAGCAGATTCAGCTTTGCTATAGTGATCTGAGGTGGGGCCACCATGACCTGCTTCCACAGTGGGGGAGAAAGAGATAGACAGACAGGCAGACACATACACATGTACTTTAAGAATGCTTTTTTAAGCTGTACTATTTTTTTCTCCTATCATATATGTATTTGCAGCTATACCTAAGTGTGTATGCATTATTTCCTTGTGGTAGAGGATCAAGGGCTTAGCATGGGTGGATGTTGCAGAAAACAGGAGTGGTTCTACCAGCAGCAGATCATCTATGATATCTGTCCTAGCTCAGTGTAAAACTGTAATTGTATTTCTAGCATATGTGTGCAATCATTTGTTTTGTAATGTGTTGTCCTTCTAGAGATCCATTTGTGGTGGAGGTGATACAATACTTCGCTCGGTCTGCTCATGTAAAAACTTCTGGATGAAAGTTGCCAGTGGTCACCATGACTGCCTCAAAGTATGAGGGCAATGGTTCCTTTGCTGGAGATCACATCAAGGGACACACATATGCCCTCAGTAGTTCCTCCTCAGGAAATATTGGGGGATGAAAGTTCTCTTCTGAAAGTGGTCAAGATAGGGTTGCCTAGGTCTCCCTGCATCAATTTCAGAGTCTGGTATCTAGCTAGTTGTACTGGCAACTGGATGCCTATCTTAGCAATGTGAAACAATTTGTGGTATGGTTTGTGGATCTGTGCAGTTGGTGGGCCAAACTCATCATGTCACTGCAGAAGTAACCAGCCCATAACACTAGACAACCAGGTGAGAGATGGTTTGCTATCCTCAGGGCTGGCATGGTGTCCAACCATGCCAAGTCACTACCCAATTACCATACTAATATGTTCCATTCATTATTGTCATTCTCTATTACTTGTTTGCTGTGCAACCCTCCCCATCACCACTTGACTGTGTCCATCCACTGCTCCTACATCCTTTTGCATCTACCAGCTGTGTCTAAGTCTGTATTCTATGTTTGTCTGTCCCTGATAACTGCTGCTCTCCCTCTGCCATATCCACAACCATCCCTCACCATCTTCCTCACCTAACCTTATTTTAATATATTTAAAAAGGAACTTTTCTCTGAAAAAAAAACATCTAACTTTATGAATACCCTTGTGTGTTTTCATCTGTGTTCTGCTCTGCCCTTTTTTTCTATCCTATGTATCTATTTCCTCTCCATTTATATGTTAAACAGAGTCAGCACTTTGCTGTGACTACCTACAGTGTTCTATATGGTGACCACTGGGCTACTATTTTTGTGCCAGATGAATGTGAAATGCAGCTACATTGCAAACATGGACATGTATTGATTCAGTTGCACTTTTCTGCTTTCATTGCAGCACCAGACAAATCAGTCACATGACATACTGTAGCACCGCTTCTTCCATTAACCCTATACTTCTCTTTAGTTATGCAGTCTTTTGCTTGAACTTCTGGTGTTATACATTATTTAATGCATGTCTGCTTAGCCTTGCAGATCTTCATGCAATGACTCACTCAAAAATTATATATACATTTTATACACACACACACAAACACATACACACACACACATATATATATATGGCTATATATAGATATATACGTACACCATGGTCACACAACAGTAGAGAAAAGTGTAAATGTTAGTGTGTGCTGAAAATGGTTTTCAGTGATATTTCCTTTGTGGAATTATCCATCAGACAAGTTACTACTGAAAATGCGTCATGTTCCTGCAACATTTGTGTGAATAATGGCCATGGTCTTCATGTGTCTTTTGGTTTGTACAGTGTCTTGATGTAACATATAATACTGCTTTTTCGTTTTAAGTGTTTTCTTCGCACCTTAGAAATGATCTGTCAAGGTGGCTGTTTCCACTAATTTATAGAACTTTCTGTAGAAGATGGATAACTGTATGCAGAAACATCACCGGGTTTAATCCACAATGGCATCAATTTGCCTTAGCATCATGTGACTGTGTCCACTACATTCTTTAATTGCTTTAACTTGCATTGTTATTTAATATATATGGCAGTTCTAACTATGTCGTATCTCAGTTGTCCTCTTCTTTCACGTGCGTGTGTGCGTGCGTGCGTGCGTGTGCGCGTGTGTGTCTGTTTTTGTTTATGTGTGTGTTTTCCAGATTATTTTTATCGTTATACTGTAAACAAGTCATTCTCTCTGCAGTGCTGTGTGTGCGCTCAGGCATGCACGCGCGCGTGTGTGTGTCTCTGCATGTGTTTTTGTTTGTGTGTGTGTTTTCCAGATTATTTTTATCGTTATACTGTAAACAAGTCATTCTGTCTACAGTGCCGAATGCAGTTGTTGGACCACGGACAATGTCTCTTGATCAACATGTTATTGCCATGTTCTGCACTGACCTACTTGCTAATGTTTTCTTTCTTCAGTGACTATAGCCTTACTCTGCAGAGTTTTTATATTCATGGGTCTTACGTGCAACATCTGTTGGTGTTTGGCCTCATCTTTCTGACGCCTAAAATTCAAAACTGCTATTTATCTGTTCCTATTTAGTTAGACGTGTCTTCTCTCCTTTGTGGTTAGTATTAGTATGAATATGCTTGATACTTCAAAATGGCTTAAACTGTTATTTATTGCAATTTGATAGCTAGGTACATGGACTAGTCTATGGACTCTTTGCAGCTACAACAAGGCAGAAAACAGTGAATAATACAACAGTATAGTAAGTTACTGTGGTTCAAAAAGGCATTCTATAATGTTATACAAATTTGGATATGTTTGCATATTATTTACATGTATAATAATAACTGCCTGGTATTGTGGTTTTGCAGACTTGTTATAAGATAGGTATGCCTTTTGTTTTTTGCCATTTGTGATAGTGAGGGCAAGAATAACAGCATACTGGGGTGGGGTTGGAGGTGCCACACCTCATTACTCAGTAATTTCTATACTTATTTCAAGATTTTCCATCTCTGGAGTTTATGGTTACGTTTTCAGCCATTTGATTTTTTTGTATCTTGTTTGCTTGTATATTTTTGGTATGCTTTCCACTGATCTTTTGCTGTTTTATGTATTTCCAGTTTAAAATCACAACTGCACCTTTGTTGCTTATGTATTTCCAATGTAAAATCACAGCTGCAGTTCCAGGTTACTGGGGGTATGGTATTTTGTTTGGATATAGTGCTAATTGGTGAAGCTTGTTTCTTAATAATGTCCCTCATCAAAATCTATACATTGAACCCACAGTTACTGGTAACACAGTACAGTGACACTGGGCAAGGCATCCAATACATGCATCTACATCAGTACATAGAGAAATCTTCACATTAATGCACATGCAAATAAACACACCCTGTACTGTTTATTGAATCAGAATTCCCAGCATCCCTCCAGTTCCATGTCTTGTGTACTTTCTGTTTTAAGACACAAATGTTCTTTTCTGGGTTCCAGTCCATTTTCACAGTAATCACTTTTCTAGGCCAGTGTCAGCACTGCTACAGTCATCCCTTTCCATAAAGGGGGAGCAACTACAGACACTGGGAATTATCACCTCATTAGCCTGACGAGTCTTATATGTAAAGCTATAGAGCACATCATCATGGACCTGATTATCAAAGATATAGGAAATTCTCCAAACTCTGTACTCCACGCAATTTGGCTTTGTGAAAGGGAGATCATGCCTGCTCAACCTGGTTGAGTTCTTTGACTCAGTCACCTTGGCTGTCGATGAAGGTAAGTAATGCATACAGCCTACCTCAATCTGGCCAAGGCCTATGATACCATTCCTCACTTGGGAATTATTGATAAACTTGCCACACTAGGCATCATCCCCTATATCACTAGGTGGGCTGCAAATTGGCTCACAGATAGAACACACAGTGTGAAAGTAGTAGACTCCAAGTCAGACAGCTGACCAGTTACGAGTGGAGTCCTACAAGGATCAGTCCTGGGTCCTCTCCTGTTCAGCATCTACTTTTCAGAAGTCCAGGCCAACACAAAGGGACTCTGGCTGACCAAGTTTGCAGATGACTACAAGCTGAGAGCCATTATTAATTCCCCACATGATGCAGACATCCTACAAAAAGGCCTCACTGAGACCAATGACTGGTGTTGAAATTAAGCTTAATGCCAAAAAATGTGTCAACATCCCCTTTGTTAAAAACTCAGTTCCCACTAATTACCACACGGATGGGAGCTCACTGAACACTGAAGGCGTTATAAGAGATCTGGGCACATAGGTTGACAGCAACCTCTCCTTCAACCACCACATTGCCACTGTGGTCAGAAAGTCCTACTATGTGGCACATCTCATTACCAAGAGTTTTGCTTCCAGGAGGAAAGAGGTCATTATCTCTCTCTACTCTTCCCTCATTAGGCCAGTCATTGAGTATAATGCCCCAATTGGCATGTACCTCACTAGACACCTGCAACAGCTGAAGAGGCCACAGAAGTACCTCACAAAGAGGATCCTAGGCATTAAACACATGTCCTACATGGACAGACTCAAAAGACTCCAGCTATTCTCTGTCTCATATCGCCTACTTAGAGGCTATGTTTGCTTGACTTACAAAGCCATGTCTGACCCAGCTCTGTTAGAAATGTTACATCTAAAGAAATCCCAATCCCTCTCCACCACACAATCCAGAGACCTCAACCTCATTACCACAATCAACAGAACATGCTGGAGGGACAGGTTCCTCACCCAGAGACTACCCATGCTCTGGCAGACTTCCCATACATGTCAAGCAGAGCAACTCGCTGTCCTTCTTCAAGAGAAATCTTGATGAGTGGATGGGTAATAGACAGTTCCCCCTGGGGATCACTCCAGTGGCCCTACTTGATAGAGGCACTGGTAACTAACAACGGGCAGCATGATGCCAGGGCACTTCTATGGGCTAGGCTTGTAAAGGCTCCAGGGCCATTAGACTAGTACACACCTATGAACCTATGAACGTATGTGTAAATCATAGGTAATGACAGGTAGGACAGGTAGTTCCCTTATTTAGTTGCCTGATGAGATGCATTCTGTTTGGTTTCCTAATGAGGTGTATTCTGTACAGAGTCTACACATCCACCGATGCCCATTTAGGTTTCCTTAGTTGATCTAATTTCTTGGCATATCCTAAAGATGTGCCTTGTACACATTGGTGACTCTCAAAATTGTCTCTGGGTGTGAAAGGTGTGAGTGAGTGATTGTGGATGTGTGTGTGTGTGTGTGTGTGTGTGTGTGTGTGTGTGTGTGTGTGTGTGTGTGTGTGTGTGTGTGTGTGTGTGTACACCCTGAAATAAGTCGGTGTCCTGAGTATGATTTGTTTGTCTGCCTTGTGCCCACTGTGTGCTAGGATAGGATCTGCCTCTCCTTCCCCTGACTTGGAATATGCAATCAATGAATGAACGAATTCATGAATGAATAAAAGTAAACATTCAATAGATCTGTTGTACTGTTTCATATGATACCAGTACACAACTAATTTTTTTCACTATGCACATCACTACCTTAATTTTAGATTTTCTTTTTTTCTCAGTGATTGGCCACCACTGATGTGACATCCTAACCCATGTACAAAACAAGAAAAAGAGGGTTGATGCCAATGTCGTTATTTTCTTCCAGTTGCTTACTGATATTATAGTGTATCGATTTCTAGGAAGAAAGTCTTCTGGTGATCATTGTTTTTCTTATATGACTTAAACCTGTTATGCCAGTGGCAGATCTGACAGGTGGAATGCTTACAGTGTCAGGTTCTTGACAAGGCTTATTTCTAAGTATACCCACTTCCATGTAAAGTGCACACTGATTAGCAAGTATGCAGGTCCTAGACCTTCTGCTGCACTTCATACGGCACTCAGACAATACTGGCTGTTAGGATTGCAGCAGGTTGACATGCCTCCCTTAACCCACCATGGTTGAGCCAGAACCAGCTGTTGGCTCACACACTGTCCAGCTAGACCTTTCAGCAGCTGGGTCACTGACCAGGACTGTCCTGTCTAGGTTGCAGTTAAGGCTTCACTGTCCTGCACCACAAAGCCAGCACCAATCTAGAAATATTTTAATAATGCTTCCAATTTAAAATCCAAACGGCTGCTTGGTGCTGCAGACTATGCCATAAGAAGAGTGTGTTTCATACATATCATTTTACAACTGACCATTTGTTGTATTGCATCTTTATATTATATAAAATGCTACACCTTACAATGTATTGTATGTCAGTAAAAACATCTTAAATTAGATCACTTGTTTCTTTTATACAATCCTAACATATTTAGAAATAAAAATAACAGCAGCTATACAACAGTATTTTCACCTTTGTTATTTTATTTGAAATACTAATAACTGAGAAACAGTATGCTGTAATTAATAAAAGCAGTGTTTGCATTCCTTTACTCTTGTCAGTGAGATGAGTAACCATAATGCACTTACTGGATTTATTAAGGGATAGTAGAAACAATGAGGGGATGTTTAAAGTTATTAACAGTTGACATTTTTATTTACTGCTATGTACGCAGTTGCTGAGTTTCTTAACCATTTGGGAGTAGCTGTGCTCTCAAAAACATGATGCATCAGTGAACACCTATCACTGCAAGAATAAGTGGAAGAAAATGTCTCTCTGCTCTATATAGTTGTAAAATCTTGAGATTAAGGCTTTTGAATGGTTCTTTGAACGGAGTCCAACACAGTCTGGATGCCAAGAAAGGAAAATTTCACAACAGAAGAGAGTGCAGAAAGTTTCTTTAAGGGTGCGTCCCTAAATAAATTTATTGTAAAATCATTTTTTGCCTGAGGCTTCATTCTGAGGACCCAGTGAGAATGGAATGTACTGAGGATTCCAGTTTCACCTACATAAAACTATGTACTGACAGAATTATAGTCACAAAATCAGGGGAGTTGGTTTGGAGGATAAAGGTTATGGGCTGTTAACAAGTTGCTTCCTTTAAACCATGGTTTTATTCCTTAAGCCTCCATTTCCCTAGTATGTGACTCTGAAGAGGTCATTTAACTAGGCAGTCGTCTGTGGTAGTTGTGAAACTGATTTAGGCTCACAGCGGTTTCTTGGACTGCATGCCCAAGTACCTCCTTAGGTAACATCACAAAGAGCAGGGATGGGAAGAAGACTGTCAAGAGGAGAAGAATAAAAATACAACAATATGATGAAAAATACTTTTTTGACAGACACACTCTAGAATTATTTGAAGACTTGTTGATCAACCATAGAACAATTCAAAAGCAAATAATCTGAGAAGGCATAGCATATAATTGTCTGGAGCAGCAGTGCAAAGGGATATACAAAACAAGGCACTCAGACGAGTGTGTGTTGCATGTGATACACTTTACTTTGATGACACACACCTGTATAGACAAACACCGGAAGAGACACCCAGACCAGAAGTGCCCTACCACATTAAGGCACACAAAGCTACCACTGATACTTGCCATCTAACAAAAATAGTTTTGTAGATTAATATTGTTTTGAAATGTTCTGAAATTATTAGATGCAAATTATTATATGTATAATTTGTACAGATCTGGCTATATAAAACAAGAAAAAAATAGCAGTATGCTATCCCCGCTTGTCATACATCACTGCAAAGCTCTTGAATAGGCGAACATTCTGTCACTGATATCTTAGAAGTATCTTGCATGTTTACAGTGAAATAACTATTTGTTTGACCATAACATTAGTATTTTTTGCCAAACAAAACACAGTTTTTCTTTCATAAATATAATATAAAATCAGCATCTACAGGCATACTGTTTATAGTAATCCCAGTGTTTATCCCATTGTGTACCAATGAAGTGTTTCAGTAAAGTATTTTGGATAAAAGCTCTCAGGAAGCAAATGGTTTCCTGCCTTAGAAGATCTCAGTAAGCAAAGGTGTTAATTAATCTCTTGCTGTTCAGGATTAAATTAATTAAATGGTGGAAAATTGTTCATCCGAAGGCAAGAATCACTAGCACCCATACCTGTAAGAGAGGTGAGGTGTTATGATGGAAAAGATAAACAGGCTTGGTAAGAATTCCTATCTGGACCAAAAAGGTTAGTTAAGATTGGTGTAATAGTGAGGCAGTTGGTGGACAAATGGCAAGGTCTATTGCACTTCAGTTTATCTGTGTATGAATGACATTCTGAACAGTGCATGTTCAAACATTGTATCCCCCCAACAGTGAAGTTCACTTTTTTAAATGCCTGCACACTATTCTGGCAAAGGTCGGGGAAGTATTAGAAATGTGGGGTTTCAAATGCAGATTATTATCATATGATATGGGATTGCAAGAGTCAGTAAGAACTTTCTGGGTAATAACAATTGATGCAATACACTGGGCACTTAGGTCTCCTTTACCACTGCTTCTTGATGGACATTTTCATTGGCTATCACAGCTAAATTATATCAATTGTCTAACATGACACTATTCTTTTGCATCTGTTTTTGACGTGGATTGTGTTAGCTCTACTACAGCAAGGAGGTTTTTGGTTGTTTTGTTTGAAATACCTGGAACATCAACATTTTCCTTTTAGTGTTTATGGATAGCTTACATATTAGCTGTATTAAAGGATTTCATTAAATAAAAAAATAATAACTCAAAGGTGTCATAATAATAAAGTCACAAAAGTGAAGTCTACAGCAAATTAGTTAAAACAATATATGGAGTGGACAGAAAAAACAAAAAGACTTTCCAGATGAGCAAAAAACTTTAAAAGTGAAGTTTGGCACAGACAAATTTGTCATGGGACTGTTTAATGTGGGATGGGGGTTGCTGAGTGGTAGCTGTGCTAGGTTATCTGAGTGGCTGAGAAGGGTTAGGAAAGGGTTAAGTGAGTTGGGATTTGAAGGGTAGTGTGAGGGGTGTGGCTTGAAGGGTTTTTGAAGGGAAACCCAGAGTGAATAAGCACATTTTGGTGTGGTCTTGTTGAGGCAGGATCATGTCCCAGATGACCTGAGGTTGTGAGTAAGGTAGGCCATGGGTAGTTTATATGCAGTAAGGTGAGTACGGCTTTGTTAGGTTTTTAAGGATTCTTTTTTTTTTTTTTTGGCTTATAAAGGATAAATACAGGGTTAATTGTGGTATGAGGTGAGAGATCCGATCGTAGACTCTTGAATAAGTTTATGAGGTTGAAGTTTACTTTCTTGTAGTTGGTTTAAGAGATTTGTTTGTCACTGGATGCTCGTTGGTAGTGTTAGGTTGGTTTCTGGTGTGAGGACTTGTTTTCCAGTTAATTGAAGCCATGGTGGCATTGGCTTTGGAGCAAAAGGGGTATTTTAAGTTGCTTGTCAGGTTATTAGGAAGGTTTTGTGTAATTATTAACTTTCCGTGGGGGTCTAGTGCTGTGCCGTCCTTTGAAAGAGGCTTTGTTTAATGATTAACTTTCCCTGGTGGGCTTGTGCTATGCCATCCGTAGGAAGAGGTTTCATTTAATTATTAACTTTCCCCGGTGGTCTAGTGCTGCGCCATCTATAAGAGGTTTTGTTTAATATTAATGTTCCCCAGTGGTCTAGTGCTGCGCAGTTCATAGGAAGAAGTTGTTTGGTTACTGATTAGCTTTCCCTGGTAGTCTAGTGCTGCACTGTCCATAGTAAGAGGTTTGTGGTAGTTTGCGGGCTGGCTACTGACCGTTAACAGGTGGATGCGCATGTGCAATGGCACCGGTGTGGCGCTCAATGGATGTTACATAAAAAAAAAAATAAATAAGTAAATAAATGAAATTAATACATGCAGTTTACTATTATTTCTTAATTTAATTTTGTTGTCATAATGTCACCTTGGCCTACAATGGCCTCCAAGAGCAGTTATAACCCCTAGCCTTCATTCCTGGGGTCTAGTGTTGGCGTGCGGTGGTGAGTAGGATGGCTGTGTTGTTCCATGGTGGTCTAGTTTGTTTGTGCAGTGTTTGAGTGGGGCTAGCGTAATAGGATTGGATGGGTGTTAGTTTGTTTACTCCCTGGTGGTCTAGTGCTGGCATACAGTGCTTGTGTGGGATGGCTGTTTGGGTTATTTGTTCCCTGGTGGTCTAGTGGTGTTGTTGTATGGTGGTTGTATGGAATGGCTGTTTGGTTTTCTCCGTGGTGATCTAGTGTGGTCCTGTGGTGATGAGGGGTGATGGCAGAGTGTGGTTTCTTTGCTGTCTGGTAGTTGGTTTCCTGGTGGTCTAGTGCTGTGGGGGCAAAGTAGAGATGCTCTGTTTTCCCAGGCTCGTCATGCTGTGTGGCTTGCCATGCATGCGCGGTAGTGCGGGCAATCCATGATTGCCGTTTTCTGTTAAAAATAAAAAAGAGAGAGAGAACTAAGGAAAACTAGCTGCTGGTGATGCATGCTTTGACAGGGTATGTGTGGTAATTTAGATAACACAGATAGGATTAACATTAAGAAATAAAGACAAAGGCATGATGCATTTAATGTAAAAGGTAGCTGATGAGTCAAGGTTTTTTTTTTCTTTCTTGTATTTGAGAGGGACCTATTGCGATGGTTGACTACAGTGTGAATGACTGGAGTTCGAATGGGTTTGTGGCAGAAGAGGTAGCAGGCTTGCTTCATGATGCATAAGGCGGTGGTTTCTTTCACACAGCATATAGATGGATTGTTGATACTGTTGCATTGCCAGGCCCAGTTATTGAGAGTAAATTTATTGTTCATTAACTTTTTTGTTTCTTTCTAGGTGATCATGGCGGAGGCTTTGAGACAGAGATGGGCCAGTATTGTAGCACAGGCTGAAGATTTGCTCAATGACATTCATGCTGTGGTACCATCAACCAGCACACAGGGTGTGACCACTCGTAAGAAGCGGCAGATGACTGCAACCCGGGAACCCAGGGCGAAGAAAGCCAAGCAGACAGCATTGGAAGACAAGGCTACGGAGGTGATGACACCCCCTGTATCAGCTGCAGGTAATAATTTATCAAGCTTGGGGGGGTAAGGAGGCTAGAGCAGGTGCAGGGGTTGAGGCAGGGGGCAGTGAGGATGTTCAAGGGGGGCTACTGGGTAGTGGTTTGGAGGCCTTAGCCAAGTGTGGAGGGTTTTTGAGGATACCCTGTCATTGTTAGATCAGGCGTTAGGGCTGGATGTCCATGAGGTAGGGTCTGATTTTGGATTATGGCTGGGGGATTGGTTGACATCACAGGCCCTATGGAAGGAAGGGGCTCCCATTTTACTGACCCTCCCATATCTCTGTTAGTGAAGGAGAAGATTTGGAAAGGGGAGCTCATTGACATTTTTGAATTGATTGATGCAGACTGGGTTCAGCGGTTGACGCAAGTGAAGATGGCTAATGGGAAGGACCACTTGGCTGCATTGGCTGAGATAGGTCACAAAAGGGTAGGGAGATTTCAGGCTAAGACATGGGATAATTGGGTCCTAGGTTTCATTTATTATATGGTGGTGTGTTTGGAAAGGGACACTTCGCTGGCTCTTCCTCTTTTGGCTTATTTTTTTGACTATTAGGGAAGCGCAGAGATTGAAGCCCGGTTATGCATGGTTATGGTATGACCAGAAATTTCACAAGTGTAAAGCATTAGATAAATCTATGCATTGGGAGGACAGACATCTGGACATTTGGCTGTCAACCATGATGGATACCAGTGGAGGGGGTAGCAGATTATCTCAGCCATCTGAGGGAGGTGCAAGGATATGTTGGGCTTTTAATGCCAGCAGGTATTCCTGGGTGAGTTGTAGATTTGCACATATTTGCTAGAAGTGTATGGGGGTGCATGCATTTACACAGTGTGGGGGGGGTCAGGTTGGGGGTAAAGCACCACACTTTGGGGGTATGAAAGGTTGGAATAGTTCCTATTCAGTGTTGCTAGGCAGGTGTGGTCAGGCTAATTTTCGGGGCCAAAGGGGGGGTCCTTTCGGGGAGGTAGAGGGCATTTTGGGGAATCATTCACCTATTAAGGTGAATGTATTGAATGACTTATTGATGCATTATCCACTGCCGGTGGTAGGGGGGGGGGTTAATAGAAGTTTTTTCCAAAGGGTTTTCAATTAAGTTTGCATTGGTGGGGGGCGGGAGGGTGGGGAGAAGTTTGAGGTCTGTCATGGGGAGGTAGGCGATTTTGCAAGAACTGATTGACAAAGAGTGCCAGGCTGGGAGGGTGTTAGGTCCTTATTTGTTACTCTCCTTTCCCTAACTTTAAAGTGTCACCATTAGGTTTGATTCCAAAGAAAAAGCAGGGTGAATTTCATTTAATTCACCATTTTGTGTACCCTGTGGGTGAGTCAGTGAATGATTTCATTCCAAGTGAAGAGGCTAGAGTAATGTATATATCTTTGGATGATGCAGTTCGAGTTATTAGGAGTTTCAAGGACCCTTGGTTAGTTAAAGTAGATACTGAGTCAGCTTTTCATTTGCTACCTGTGAGGGAGGAGGATTGGCCATTATTAGGCATGGTGGTAGGGGACAACTTTTATTTTGACACTGCCATGCCTATGGGATGTGCGGTGGCATGTGCTATTTTCTTGAAGTTTAGCTCAGCATTGCACTGGATATGGCAGCAGAGGGTGGTGGATCAGCAAGCTGTACACTATTTTGATGATTTTTTTATTGGTGGGGGAAGGTAGACAGCGGGTGCAGGTAGCTATGCAAGAGTTTGTGGGGATATGTGAGGCCTTGGGGGTACCTTTGGTTAAGCATAAGTTGGCGGGCCCGGTGAGGGCCTTGGAATTTTTGGGGCTGATGGTAGATGCAGAACAGGGTTTGTTTTGTTTGCCTCAGGGAAAGATGGTTAGGCTGTGGGAAAAGATCATTTGGGTGGAGTCTAGGCCTAAGGTTCGGGTGAAAGATGTTATGAAATTGTTGGGTCTATTGAACTTCACGTGCAGGGCGGTGCTTCCTGAGCAGATGTTTTGCTGGTCTGTGGCATTTTTGTTGAAAGGACATAAGAGGAGTACAGGTCAGTATGTTGGCACAAGAGGATTTAGATTTGTGGATGGAATTTTTACAACAGTTTAATGGGATTTCATTTTGGCAGTTGGATTGGGTTAGACAAGGAGAACTGCAGTTGTTTACTGATGCAGCTGGGGGATTGGGAATGGGTTGTTACTTTGTGGGTCAATGGTTTGCTGTTCAATGGTTGGAGCACTGGTCAGAGGAGTGGAGACGGGATGTTGCCTTTTTGGAGTTGATGCCAATCTGGACGGCTTCGGTAGTATGGCAGGATCGTTTGAAGGGGAGGAGGGTGGTATTCCATTCAGATAATTCTGTGGTGGTGAGAGTGCTACAGGTAAAAATGGCTAAAGCACCTCGCTTGTTATTTATTCTTAGGAAATTGGTGTTGCATAGCTTAGTGATTAACTTTTCTTTTACAGGGTTACATGTACCGGGGTTTCGAATGAGATAGCTGATAGTCTGTCTCATTTGGGTTACACAAGGAGAACTGCAGTTGTTTACTGATGCAGCTGGGGGGTTGGGAATGGGTGGTTACTTTGCGGGGTCAGAGGAGTGGAAACGGGATGTTGCCTTTTTGGAATTGATGCCAATCTGGGCTGTTTCGGTAGTATGGCAGGATTGTTTGAAGGGGAGGAGGGTGGTATTCCATTCAGATAATTCTGCAGTGGAGAGAGTGCTACAGATAAAAATTGCTAAAGCACCTTGCTTGTTATTTATTCTTAGGAAATTGGTGTTGCATAGCTTGCTGATTAACTTTTCTTTTACAGGGTTACATGTACCGGGGTTTTGAATGAGATAGCTGATAGTTTGTCTAGTTTTCAGTTCTGCAGGTTCCATCAGGTGGGTCCAGAAGCAGCTTTACATCCATCAGTTGTCCCACCCAGCATTTGGCAGATTGGGCAATAGTGATTGGCAGATTGATGCAACAATCATGGGAGGCATCCAAGAGATGAGCCTACGGTACGGCACTGCTTAATTTTGACAAATATTTGTGGCAGTTATCTGATGAGGACTGCATGTGGTCTGAGAATTTACTGTTGCATTATCTAGCCATGTTGAAGGGGCAGAGAAGGGCAGTGAGAACGGTGAGGGTAGCCTTAGCAACCATTGCTGTGTATACTCGGTTGGATTAGAGGATTTCACTAGGTCATGGGTGGTGAGTAGAGTGCTAAAGGGGTGGGCTAGAGTTAAAAAGGAGCAGCATGAATAAGAGATGGCTGGTTACGAAGGGTATTTTAAGGATGTTGTTAAAGGGTTTGGGTAAAGTGTGTGGTTGTTTGGATGAGTATGTGTTGTGGTGTACAGTTATTGTTTGGATGTATTGCAGAGCTTTTCGTGTGTCAGAGTTATTGAGTTTGTTGGTATGGGAGGATGTGTTGATATTACCTAGGGTGGTGCATATTAGATTGCATTCTTCGAAGACAGATCAGGTGGGGCTTGAGCCACCCATTGTTTTGGAGGAGGTGAAGGTAGCTTGGAGATGTCCCATAGTTTGGGGAAGAAAGTTGTGCGGGGCTCGGAAGGGTAGAATTCAAGGGTTGTTTTTTTCAGCAGTAAGTGGTAAAGCATTGACAGGCGAGCAATTGAATGTGGTTATGAGAAGGGTGCTTTGGAGTGTGGGTTTGCAAGGGGATACGTTTTCTTCACATTCCTTTTAGATGGGTAGGGCATCCGATCTGGCTAAGGAACGTAGGTCAGTGGAAGTAATCAAATGGGTGGGTCGGTGGACATCCAATGCCTTTTTGAATTATATTAAGTAGTTTGTAGAGGCTTTGTTTTTAAAATATTTTTTTTCTCTCTCTTCTCTTAGATTGGAGATGGATCATCATTTTGGGCCATTCTTTCATATTCTGGGCTGCTAGGCATGCAGAGGTTAGACCCAATAGCATAAATCTGGATTTGGATCATTTTGGTTTAAAAATCATTTGGCATGGTGTTAGAGGGCTAAGGTGGAGTCAAATATTGCAGGAATTTAATGGGTTGCAGGTTAAGTGGGGGTTGCCTCAGGTGTTAGTGATTCATTTAGGTGGCAATGACTTAGGCAGGGTACCAAAGAGGCAGTTGGTTTGTCAAGTTCGTGAGGATATTTTAGCATTGCAGAGGATGTATCCGGGGATGGTTATTATCTGGTCAGAAATTATTCCTCTGTTGGTATGGAAAGGGTCACGGAATTTTACCGCCATGGAGAAGGCTCGCAGATATGTCAATCTGAAGTCGGCTAAATATTTGGGAGAAATTGGGGTACATATGGTTTGGCATGTAGAGTTTGACAGTAAGGATCCAGTATGGTATGGACTGGATGGAGTTCACCTTAATGATTTTGGTCTGGATTTATTTAATCTTAATTTGGGTTTGATGGTGGAGGATCTTATGAAGAAAGATATTGGAACAGCCCTTTAAGGGCTGGTGGGTGGAGAAGAGGGTCAGGCCTGACCCTCTTCTGTTCCCCCTCTACATGATGGTGGATGGAAAATTGGTAGTTGTGAGGTATTAAGGTGAGCGGGGATGCTGTCTTTGATGTTTATCCAAGGTGAGTGGGTACGCTGCCTTTAACTTTAGTTATTTGTATATATGATTGAGCTGGGATGCTGCCTGTATGTTGATTTGATTGATGTTTGATGCAATTTTGTTGTTGTTCCATTAGCTAATTGTATTCAAGGGGTGAGCAGGAATGCTGCCCATATGTCTTTTATGTTTTAATAAAGTTATGTTATTAAGCAATTTTATCACAATAAAGGTTATCAAATGTCTGTGGGTGTTTGTGCATTTTATTAGGACTGTGACAAGTGAAGTTTGACACAGACAAATTTGTCATGGGACTGTGTAATGTGGGATGGGGGATGCTGGGTGGTAGCTGTGCTAGGTTATCTGGGTGGCTGAGAAGGGGTAGGAAAGGGTAGAGTGAGTTGGGATTTGAAGGGAAGTGAGGTAGTGTGAGGGGTATGGCTTGAAGGGTTTTTGAAAGGAAATCCAGAGTTAATAAGCACATTTTGCTGTGGTCTTTTTGCCCTCCCTGCCCGACCCAATTGATTTTGGTTTGAGATTTGTTGGGCGGGGAAAAGGGTCAGGCCTTACCCTCTTCTTTTCCCCCTCTACAGGATGGTGGATGGAAAATTGGTAGTTGTGAGGTATTAAGGTGAGCGGGGATGCTGCCTTTGTTGTTTATCCAAGGTGAGCGGGTACACTGCCTTTATCTTTAGTTATTTGTATATATGGGTGAGCAGGGATGCTGCCTGTATGCTGATTTGAATGATGTTTGATACAGTTTTGTTGTTATTCCATTAGCTAATTGTATTCAAGGGGTGAGCGGGAAAGCTGCCCATATGCCTTTTATGTTTTAATAAAATTATGTTATTAAGCAATTTTATCACAAGTCATGAAACATATGTGGGTGTTTGTGTATTTTATTAGGACCGTGACAAATGTCCTTATTTCATTCAAAAAGTGGATCATGTTACCAACACAGTGAGATATTTTGAGTAGCTGATGTGAGTCCCCTGAAGTAATTAATTTCTGCTTGTGCTGTGTAATATTACAGTAAGATAGATATAGATTTCCTTAGAGCAGACTGAGGCTTAATATTGACAATGGACTGAATTCCAGATTTAGGACCATGTATGTCAAAGACCTTGCTGCAACTGTTAATTAGGAGTTGACAGACAACAAAGCAGTAGTTAACATTAAGGAGTGGATAATTAAGCAGTCATAAAATTTGTACAGGGAGGGGCAGTGGTCTAATTTCAGTTTAGAGATGAATAGAAGAAATGAGGGTTGTTCTGTTCTTAATAGGAAGCAACTAACACTATTCTAAGTGACACTATTATACAAGTACTTGTATACTTGTGTGTGTGTGTGTGTGTGTGTGTGTGTGTGTGTGTGTGTGTGTGTGTGTGTGTGTGTGTGTATGTATGTATATATATATATATATATATATATATATATATATATATATATATATATATATGTACAAACAAGACATGCATAATGCTTCCTCTGTATTTTTATGGTTGTTACAAAAATATTTTATCTGTATCTTTTGGACTTACTTTTGCATAGATTTTGAAAGAACATGGATTTTCACAAAGATTTTGTAAGCAGTATATGAAGAACATGTATGCAGAGTTATTTAGATACAATAAAAATAGAGAGGGTGATAATACATATTTTAATGTTAATATAAATCATACAACATTTTTGTTTGTGGCCACCGCTTTTTCTTATAGTTTAAACTTCTCACTTATCTACTCAAGTAGATACCACCTGGATATTATTCCAAAGCCATTTATGTAATAAGATTGTTGTTGTTATTATTAGTAGTAGAAGTAGTAATCATAATATTTAAAGGACAGCAATATTATTTATGTTGGTTTCGCAGAATTTACAGTCATCCCCACAGTCATGGTATCATGGCATCTGACTGCAAAGTGTTCTTTATATATTGGCCACAAAATTAAATATAATCATGAGACATACTCACTATTCATTATTGTTACTAAAGATACATTATCAAATCAATGAAGATAAAGTTTATAAACCTTAAATGTTATCTCACTATAAGCAGATATTATTTCTGCCAGTTACAAGCCATATGCAATTATCTAGAGAAGAAATGCATGTTTGGAAAATTTAGTCACACCTTCATAAAGATTGCAAGTGAAATATATGTGAGATGGGAAAACACTCTAGGTGTATAAAGTGCTTGTGCAATGGGAAATACACTGGTTAATAACTGATAGTTAAAATAGTTCATTTTTGTCAGAGTATATAGTATATGGCAACTGATTTTGAATTTTGAAAAGGGGGTTCTGTCAGAAGAAGCTTTTCAATGTAAATAGAAACTTTCCTAAGTTGCTTTTCCTTCAAATGTAGTTTTTGTTTTGTTTTTATAATAGAGTTATTTTGGTCTCCTAAATTACATAAACATGTAACCACCATACAATACCTTTTACTACTGAAGAGTTTGATGGGTCTGATATGCAGAAGGTGGAAATCTGTAGTGAATAAGCCAATACTGTTTTAATCAGACATGCAAGGAATAAAGAGTTACATACGGACATTCCATAAAAAGCTCAGTGTGAAACATGTGGCTAGATTAATAGAGATCTTTGTAGATGGCAAGGCTGTTCTTTTAAAATGAAAAATGACTGCTGTCTAACCACTTCATATATATAATAATTCTTTTCCAAATAGGTTTCAGGGTGCTGAAAGGACTCAGGGAAGAACCACTACTTTTCTAGCATATTCTGCTTATCTTGATATACTTAGCAGTCATCTAATAAGAATCCTTCAAGGATTTAGACAAAATGGTCAGGAATATATTCTTAACCACTTTTTTTAAATACAACACTTCTTTTTTAACGTGTGAAGTCAATAAAACAACTTAAAAATAGATGTCTGTTCTTAATGTATACATTTTAAGTGCATTATTATACTGTAGATAACAACACAGATCCCACAGGCTTCCCAAACAGAAAATGAGATCTGACACTTCTTTGGTTTGGAGAATATGTTGCAAGAAAACTATACAGCATGTTTAAAAGTCTCTGCCTCAGATGTAATGATTAGGTTCCCCTTAGTTTACAACAATGTAAGATGACTAAATTTGCTATAATGTATTGCACATATAAAATGGCGTTATTCTGCACCTAATTCATTTAAATGAAATAAAAATGTAACATTCAGTGATATTAATCATAGTTTTACTATGGCTTTTCATTCTTGTACTTGCCTGTTTCCACTCATAATATTTCAAATGATAGTGTATCAACGCTGTATAAAAGAACAGCTGGCAGTGAAGATTTACTTACTGCTGATGTCTAAAGTGTTCTTTGGGTGGGTTTCCTGAACTTATTTGGCATGGAGAAATATGGAGGAACTTATAAGGCTCTTCCATGCTACTGGGTGATACTTGTGCAAAAAGGATGAAAGTATCTGATTCATAAACCTGCAGTTCTTCTAATGTTGGTGTTGCTCCCCTTAACCCTGCCTAGCTAGTTCTGAAGGGTGATGGGTGTTAAGCGGGAAAGCAGACGTTCATATAGATAGAATTAACTGACAATACTATTTGAATATATAGTGATATTACTGTGTGCTTTCTATGTTATGCTGTCTGTTTCATGGTGATAGTTAAAGTAAAAAGTTAAAATAATATAACATGAAAAATGGTATGGCAGAATATAAATGAGCTTGAACATTATGTTTGGTTTTACTGTCAGTTCTTGAACTTCTCTGAGGTCTAGCACTTAAACTGTACACTAAAGACTTACAGAAAACAGTCATCTCCTGTGGAAGCAGCTACATTATCTACTCTCACTGATACAAGACATAGAGCAGGGCCGGTGTTAGCATTTTGGGGGCCCCCAGCAAGTGTCAAGTTGGGGGCCCCCTAGGCGTTTTCAGTCTAAGTATTACCATGTCACTGCCATCCCTCCTAAGCAGCCTTTTAGTTCATGCTGCAAACTTTTAGTAGTAGTACACACAGAATGACCTGTAGCTACAATGCTTTTACATTACAACAGGCTTATGTACCAGTACCACACTATGTTGGCCCATCTCACAAAGGGGCATTCACAGATACGGCATTTAGCTGCAACAATGATGCATTACAGTAACTTTATGGACAGGGTTGGACTTATCTGAAATTGCACCCTAGGCACTGCCCTCTGTTTCAGCACCCCCATAAACACACATCCTTCAGTGCTCCCTCCATTTTCCCACATCATGGGCTCACCATAGCATGCATGCTACTTTTTTCTTCATTTACTCACATTTTGCCTTACTCTTCAGCTTTTTCAAGAATCCATGACTTTCTATGTGCTCTAATGTGCATTTTATTTATTTTTTTTTTAATTTTTAGACAACCTTTTAATCCAGTGATGGCGTGAACAGAAATTATGATTAAGGAAAGGGTTCAGCTTTAGTTGTCCTTTCATGCTTTCAACACATCTTTCATGTCCAAGACAGAGGAGTAATAACAATTTAAGAAATAACTCAATTAAGTAGATGCCTCCAGAAGCTATAAGGATTATAGATTCTCTGGGATATGTTGTAGAGCATTTTCCCAACCTTTTAATCCAACAGTGGTCTAAACAAAAATTATCAGTAAGAAAAGACTTTGTCTTTTTTTTTTGTTTTTTTTTTCTTTCATGAAAGAACTAATTTGTGACCAAGGCTTTTAATATTCAAAGATGACAATATAGTAGCTCATAATAAACTAGCAAGACAATTGTTGTGAGGATACTCGGGTCCTATCTGGGAATACAGTCTGCCTCCCTCACCCCCCCAAAAAAGACAGTAAATGCCTATGTATCCCTCTGGTGTTAGACTGGGATGGAAGCAGAGGTTAAAATTGCCACAGGCATGTATTTCACATGCCTGCTGACATACATAGCATACCTCTTTACCCCAACCCCCCCAAAGGCAGCCACTTGTATATGTAACTGATGTGTGAAAGTCAAAAAAACAAAATGATTACAGAAATGTATTCCACTGTATTGCTCCTAGATAGTACACTGTCCCTACTCAAGATATAGTAACATTCTTTGTACACCTCTGAGGTCTGTGAGAAAAGTAAAAGAAAAAATGACTACACTGTCCCCAGCCCAAACACAACTTATAATGACGTCCTGTGCACACCGCTAAGGTTTGACTGTGATGAAAATTAAAGTAGTAATAACCACACAATCCCCAGGAACCCCCCCATAACCTACATCAACTTTCTGTTAACACATGTCAGCAGGGCTAGTTTTTGAATGGGTGTGGTTAAGAGAAGAGGCCATTATCAACTTTATCCTAAAAGGATCTTATCACAGCTTTGTTCAGGCTAAAGAGTTTTATCAGAAAGTTACTACATTTTTCCTCCTCATTTTTCCCCAACCAGCACCAAGTTTTGTGGGGGGTCTCCACAGAGTCAAGAATGATTAAGGGAGCCCCCCTGTATCCATTTATACAGTCTGGGGGAGTGGGGCAACCAGACTCCTATTAGAGCTAAGTGTCTGAATGTTCTGTGATATATTTTAGGCCTTACTTTTGAAATATAGTTACTTGTTAGCTGCATTTTTTACTGATACCCAGAAGAATAATGTATGTATCCTGGCATTACTGAGTGTGTGTGTGTGTGCACAGATAAAAATCAGTGATATTTTTTACACGCATTAGGCATATCAGTACTAGCTTCATACTTGCTTTAGCAAATAACAATACATTGTGCAACACTGGTACACTGGCACTGCCACACCAGATCAGCGACTGCTGTTTAGCAGTCGTCAAACAGCAGCAGGGACAAGTCACTATTATTTGCCTCATTCAGGAGCAGGAGCGGCTTTAAGTCAACTGGTGCCCTAGGCAAAAGGGGTCCGCAGAGCCCCCCAACACCAGCCAGTGCCCCCATCCTTGTCTACCTACACCAAATAAATACTAGAAAAGTGCCATTGCTAGAGCGGTGCCCTAGGCGGACACCTAGTTGGCCTATGCCTTAGGCTGGCTGTGTTGAGGAGTAATGCATACCTGTCACTTTGCCTGATTTCAGAGACCTTTCCTGATTTTGCCTCATAATTTTGCTCTTTTCATAAAAAGTTTGATTTGCTGGTAAATTATTCAGGATTTCAGTCAATAAATTTAGCAGAGTTTTACACTTCTTATTGTCCAAAAAATGCATGTTGATGCAAAAGGTGTTATTAACGTTTTAAGTGAATTAGAGTAATACTTAAAACATGTTCCTGATTTTGAGCCTTTATTCTGCAATTATTTTTGGCATTGCACAGAACTGTTTAGCAACAGACTTGAATTTTATAGTATCTTGTGTTCTGATTTATAAAACTCCCTGAAAGAGAAAACCATTGTTAAAGATTGGAAGCTTCAGCTCTTCAAAATCCAAGGTGTGCACTGAGATCAGGCACTCTTGGCTGCTTGCTGATCTGTCTAGTGCTTACTTTTCTCATGTTTATCAGTGGTATCCTGAAAGGGTCATATCACAGCCCTGTTAAGGTAAAATTGCATGGTCAGGAAATCAGTATATTTTTCTCCTCTTTTTTCCACAACCAGAAACAGCTTTTATGGGGCCCCTTCCACAGTCAAGGATGATTAAGGGGGGCCCTGCAGCCACGGGTATTGCAAGTACCTAAAGCGGGCTATGTTGTTAATTTTAGTGGAGACAGTGTCCACCAGCAGGACTTAACTAAGCTAGGGGCACAATGTCAGTGGCAAAATATTTAATGGAATTGTGAAGCCTGTTACTTGATAAAACACTGTTACTGTAGCCAGAATATCTTTGAAATTTAAAGGAGATGTAAATAAGAGTTATTACCACCCACCTCGTTTAGTAAGTATATAGGACTGCTGTACTAGCTTTTGTTGGTTTGACAGACATAAAATATCAATTTTCAGATAAATTGCTGTGGTTGGGGGCCCCCCGGAACAGGGGGCCCCAGCGACCTCAGGGTTCGCTGGTGCCTAAAGCCGGCTATGCATAGAGTAATTCCCCACTAAAACAATGCACTGAGCTAGGAGTAAGGACCTAGGGGCAAATTTGTTTGCAGTTGTTACCCCTTTGCTTACATGTACCTCGTTTTAATTCCTCTGCTCGGTCTTTGAATGTAAATGCACAGTTTTTGTTCTACCTGACTCCATCAGGCTTATCACAATCAATATTAATAGTAGTTAAATTAGCTTCATAAGAAAATTATTCAAAACCCTTCTGGAAAGTTACTTAACAAGGTCTTTTAGCATACCACTATTAGTGTTGAAGTATACATTGAAAGGTTGAGGAAGATCCCTTGGACATCTACCATTTATTTATATATGGGATGTTTAATTGCATGAACATGGAACAGTAAGCATGTACTAATCAGTGGGAGATGGAAAGGAGTGAAGCCATGGACAACAGGCATTGGATCATAATATGCTGCACTGGGTGGTGGGTGGTCCTTAGAGAATGGATATTACTGATTATGAATGCAGAGTTGGGATAGGACTGTAAACATCATGCATTACTGCCTATGAATTCAGGTGATGGGAAAGTGGATGCTAGAGAGTTCTACTAAGAGAATTACTGTTCTGTAAACTGGGTAATATAATGTATTTGTATTCTATGCAATGACAGCTTTCCTACTGCAGTTAGAAGAGCTGGTTGAGAAATATAGTTGAGACAACAGCTATATCACCAGGGAAAGTTAATAATTTCTCCACCACATTGTTAAGTAGCATTTTGTGATGACAGTAAATGTGGATATAAGTTGCATAGTTTAGTCTGATGCATGCTATGAACAGATTCTTCATAAATCTCCCCACTTGGCATCCTTCCAGATGATATATGAAAACAGGCCCTTTAGAACTAGTCCAAGTGCCAATTATCAGATAAAAATTTCAAATAATTAAGTGCAAATAGAATGGAAATCATATTTACTGACTCCATAAAGATACAATGCACATTATGGATGGCATTTCAGCCTTTGGAGAAACAACCTCACAGTCCATGAACTGAATTATGTGCCTGCCCACATCAAACTGTGAGATCCAGAGCAACATGTGCATTTTAGTCTTTCAATATTATGGGATTGTGATAGTTAACCATATATAGGCACACACACACTAACACACACACACACACACACACACAACAGACACCCACACAACAGACACACTAACACACACACACACACACACACACACACACACACACACACACACACACACACACACACACACACACACACACACATGCATGCATATGCTCATTGCTTCCATACTCCCTTACAAAGCTCCAAAGACAGCTGTATAGCACAATGTATGACATCAGAATAATCAATGTGTGGGTGTTCGCTACACAATTCATTCACTTTAAAAATTGTTTGCCCCTTCACATGTTCATATTTCTCTCCCATTAGGGCTTTCAACTTTTGAGACTGACATCAACGTCCTGCTGTGTTGTCCAATCTTATTGGCTATAATTCATTCAAACCCCACACCTACAGGTCACTGAACAGCAGAGGAGCTATGCTTTGGTGGCAAGGTCAACTGGTTTCAAGATGGGATTAGACTTTTCACTTCTTTTGTTGACCTTAGCTATGCACATATGTATGTATACCTTAGTATTTATATTTGTGTCATACATACAACTATATGTTTTAATGAATGAATACATTTTACTATGGATAAAACTGCATGTATTCAGGGGATATGCATATGTGGTCTATACTCTACGACTAGCTTTGAAATGGCCACTGCTTGGTCTTCTCAAAATCTTTTCCATGATTGGTAGACCTCTATAACATAATTTTTATAACTTACTTTAACTAGAATTACTACTTTTAAAGTAAGTGTGGCTGGTATTCATAGATAATTAGCACATAATGCAAAGCTCATTAGTGGCCATGAGAAGGGTGCTGAGATTCAAATGGAAAGTGAAATGCAAATATCTAAACTGTAAGCCTCTCAGTGAAGTGAACTGCAAAATCTTACAGCTGCTCAACTGTGCAGCACTCATCTATGAACCTCAACCTTTGTTTCTGTCTCAAAACATGTAACAGACTGTCATTTTAAAAATTGTGCAGTTTCTCTGTGTGTCTTTCTTTACAAACAGTAATAGTAGCAGCAGTCATTCTTGGATCATATGTAGTTACCACTGAATTAAGTATCATCCATGTACAATTTATAATCTGATAAATTGTATAATATATGTTGCATCCATTAAACAACAGAACTAATTGTAACTTGCATTTGTCTATACTTGAAACTCTCATTATCCCTGTGTATGACTGTTTCGTGTAATTGCGGAAAATTAAGTTACCAGCAATTGTTTGCAACTTTCTAACCTGTGTTTATTTGTAGTCACTGAACTGCAGTGCTTAGATACCTTTTTTGTTTGATTCACATCAGAGAGTAAATGTAAGCTGCGTCTAACTTCACTGAATGGTTCGTAGTATATTATGGATTTTATAGCATAGTTTTTTTTCAAAGGTTTCAAAAAACCTCACCAAAGATCATTATTGGCCTTTCTCTACATACTAAGTGACCAAAATATCTTTACACAAAACCATGAATCAATTTTATTTTTAAATTCATGAATATTCTTTGCATCTGTAATATCAAGAGATAATGAATTCCACCTTTTCCCTTCTCTGAATTGGAAGTATTTACTTCCAATCATTGTGTTTGTCAGCCTTTTTTCCAATTAGAACTTATTTCTTGTTTGTATATCTTAGTGTATGAAATTAATCTGTAATAAAAAGGCAAGGTGTGGATGAGTTAAACATTTAAAAATGTGTATTAAATCTGAATTAAATGTCATCTTGTCTGTACCATATAGAAAACAAACTACATTTTTTTTGGAAATTTATCAAATTGCCCACATGTTGTTATGCTTTTAAGTGAGTTGAGATGGTAGATTAAGTTAAGGGATTATATATATATATCCTGGTCTTAATGAACATGCATTCATTTTGACTGTTTTAAAAATCAAAGGTTATGGGCTTAAGAAGTAGCCAATCATGTTTCATGTTTGTATATTTAGACATGCAATTTCCTGTTGCTGTCATTCTGATAATGTTCATAAGGAATAAACGTGCTAAGTAAATATAAAAGTCTACTTTATCCTTTGGCTGTGTTCTTGTGGTTTGTATTTGTTTGCATTTGGAATAATTGGCTTTTATTTGTGTTTTTGTGGCTATGTTTCAGCTTTGTCTGAAACATTCTGAGTATTCAGTTTGTTTTATTAATTAAATCTCACAGTGTTGTCTTTTTGGATTACTTGCATAAGACTGAAGCTTAAATAACTAAAGATCATAGGACAGAAACTGAAATCCTGAAAGCTACAAAATAGTAACACTCAAAATCTTGAAAAGATACCAAATGGAATGTAAATGAAACGCAGGAATTTAACATACCAAATGAAAATGAATAACTGGTGTTTTTCCATTGAAGCTCTTTCCTCTTTGTTCTCGGGGGTGAACAAATTTAGATTCATAATATAATAATATAAATTTCAGATGGTGTGGGGGGAATAGTCTCTGCTAAGGAGTTCAGAAAGCACCATCCTGAAAGAACATTGTCATTGTGTTTAAGCTTTCATTATTTATTTGTTATCATGTATACAGTTTCTGATTTTTTTGACTTTTGAAACTTTCAAGGTTTTGGCCTCATTTAAGGTTATTTTTGGTGTTTGAAATCCTGTTGATTTATTCCTGCTTTGTTTAACAGTAAGGCAGTGCATCTGACTGGCAATCTTTGAATGAGCTACATGAATCCTATGTGCTTCTTATTTTTTATGTTGACATTATGTTGGATTAAGGTAACTAGCTATCATGTATGAGATCTCAAGTCTCCTGCTTGAAGGTTTCTAGATTTCAGTGGCTACTCTGTTTCTATTTCATCAGACTTGTAATGACTAAACAGTGCATCTTCTGTTGTTTCCACAGAACTATAGCTTCTTTGGACTGCTCTTCTATGGAGGTTTCTAGAATACTTTGATCCATCTAGTAGATGTATATGACTACACACACACACACACACACACACACACACACACACACACACACACACATTTTGAAGTGAAAATTATTATGGGTAGTTAATGTTTTTTGCCCACATCTTTAATACATGTCTGAACAAGGTGACTGTTCAGTTACTTACCTAGTGTCAGGATCCATGATGTCACAAGGGCCCAAAGGTCCTATAATCTAGAGAAATATAATTATGGCCTAGGAGTTTCCCACATGGGAATGACTGACCTGAGCTGCTCCTCCCAGAAGAACATGCAGTGACAGAGAGACATGATGAAACTTACTATGCATGTGTTAGATGGGGGAAAGATACTGGTCTTGAGTAGTAACTTGACTTTTCCAAGAATGATGCCTAGATAATATGACAAGATAACTGACTTTAATATATCATTAAGTAGTTGGTAACATTCAAAGTAGATTTGGTATGGGTCAGACAGAGGTGTGATGGCAAATATGTCTTCTCATTTCATCTAGAATGGCTTTCACCTCTCATAACAGGGCTTTTGCATACTGGCTAAAGCCCTTGTTGCCCCCATACTACCTTTTACATCCAGAAACTTCTTATCGAACTATCCAACATAGCAAACTCAAACCCAAATTTTGACAACATCATCGTGGCGCTACTCATTGCTAGGAGTCTAAACACAAACATAACAGAACTTGAAAACATTCATATCTATGTAGTTACTAAAACGTGATTTCAATGCAATGTCAGCTCTCTCTCTCTCTCTCTCTCTCTCTCTCTCTATATATATATATATATATATATATATTAATCAGGCTTTAGTGCCTATCATGCATTTCAAGACCTTCTGTAACTACAAGGGAGTATCTGTATTTGTCAGAAGCAGCATTATCTCATGTCAAATTACCCCATCCCTAACTTGGAGCTCCTGGAGATCCAAATTATACTTAACAAATTTAGCTATTACTTCATCGCTATCTGCAGATCCCCATCAATGTACCACAAAGATCATGTAAATTAGCTTAATTCCATTGAGGAATTAACTATCAAACCAAATACCTTCTTGCAAGGGGGACTTCATTTACCCAAGCATTGACTGGCTCACCTATACCTATAAAATGGATATGCTCAACATTTCATAAACTTTGTTAATGCCAATGTACTGACGCCAATTGTAAAACTACTCAACAGACGCTCTAATATCCTTGATCTGGCCCTTACCAACCCCCCCCCCACCTACACCGCACTTTTCATCTCCACACTCCTTGCTATGTATGGCCACAAATATATCTTCTCTGTCAGACTTAATAGCACCACCCCACAAGAAAATTAAACCATATTTTGGAAGTTCATAAGGGTAAACCTACTGCAGCTTATAGACAACCTAAGCAAAATTCTCAACAATCCCCCACAAATGGAATCACCACATGTACCTCCAATTTATGCCAACATCTAAACATCTGTATAGAAAAGTCTGTAGGCATAGAATGGTAAATTCTGGAATAAACTTCTGCAGTGGAACTCCTAGATCAATGAACTGTATAATAAAAGAAGGAAATAATGACAAAGTTGTAAGAAATCCCTATCCTCCTACCTCAAGATCCCACAGAAACATGCAAGTAAAGAATTTTAAAGCACTATTAGAAAATGTAAAGCAGAGTATGGACTTAAGGTTGATACAGATACCAGATGAAACAACAAATCTTTCTTTGCTTATGTCAGGAAATTAAGGAATACTGTTCAATAATATAGTGAGCTTGTTTGTCAAAATATCATATTTTACAATCCCAAGAATATTAGCAAACAAATTTAATGATAACTTTACCCCAAGTACCTGCAATGTTGTACCTATTCTTTCTAAACATGATGGTTTCCTTCTCTAATCCCATTGGAACAAGTCTAGGAATCCCTGTCAAAGGGCTAAAAATAACATTTTGCATTGTACCAGATAACTTACCAGGCTGCATTCTGATCAGTGCCAGGTATGCACTGTCTGAGCCTCTACTTAAACTTTTTACCCTCAGCTTATCCACATGGTTTGTCCCCTATGCCTGTAGAATAGCCACTGTAACTCTCCTACACAAGAGTGGCTCCTCTACAGACCTAGATAATTATAATCCCATCAGCCTTGCCAAAATTATATGCAAAGCCATGGACAGTATCTCAGAAAAATTCATTTATGCTGGCATAGGCAGCTTAACTGATCTAGACTCAACTCAGTTTGGTTTTGTGAAGGGCATGTCCTGCCTGCTGAACCTAATAAACCTCTTTGCAAAAATTACGGAAGCTGTGGACAGTGATCACTCTGTGCATGCTGCTTATGATGACCTGGCCAAAGCTTTTGTCACTCTCCCCATGTGGATAACGCTCGCTCTCTCTCATCCACTCATCATGTTTCCACCATAATCTAGAAAACCTTGAATCTGGACCAGTTCATTTTGATAATAATATCTTCAAAATCCAAATAAGTCAACTTATCACTGTACTGTTCCTTTATCATAGCTATCATCAAGTGCAATGCCCATTTAGGTTAATATAAATCCAAGTATGCACCACAACTGCAAAGACCCCAGTGAATTTTAACCAAATAAATACATAAATAAAGGTCTTGAACCCTCAACTATCCCAAAAGATTAGCATGACTATCTGTATACTCAGTAGACTACTGGCTACTCTGAGATGATCTGTGTCTCACTTTTTGAGTCCAGAAAAACCCAATCCTATTTGACCTCCAATTTCTTCATAAAACCGGTGGCTCTACAAAATCTAGTACTAGAGACCTAGACTCGACAGAAGGATAGGTTCCTTACTCAAAGTATTCCCAGCCTATGGAATGAGTTACCAGTACAGCTCAAACACAGCACTAGTTGTTTCTGTCTTTAAGACTAGACTTGATGATTAGATAGGTAAACAAAAATTTACACCAGAGTTGTCCTGTATGGCCCTGCTTGATATGAGGGTACTATTACGTACTCATAAAGGGTAGCAGAACCTTTTTTAAAGATGTATATGGCTAGGGCTGTTATGGTCCCTGTGTTTTCTTACCTACTATTGTTCTGATGTTTTATGTTCCTATGATATGCATATTAATAAACCACATCTCCAAAACACTGAGCAAACTGCAAAAATAAAAGGAGTATGGAAACATATAAAATTAATAAATACACCAGTTTATTTGGTAAGCACTTTCATCCCACTAAAAAACAAATTGCAAGTCACATTATCTGACTTTGGGGGGTTAGCACTTGTGGAGTATAATTTTACTGTTTCTTAGTGCAGTATCTAATTAATATACTTAAATTAGAAGCACAGTCTTGGTGTTAATTCGATTTGTCTACTAGAGCATCTTAACTAGCCTTGAATAGTTCCAAATTGCTAATATCTGACTTTATTTTTGTTTCCTTCTAAGTATAATTTGTGCATTTAATAGTCTCATTAGTTCTTAACTGCTAAATGGGTGAAAATCCAGGCCAACCTTCAGCATCTGTAGTTCAAGTTATTTGCTTCTGTTTTTAAAACTCTCTTAGTTATCCTTCAGAATAACAGAAAAAATAAGGACAGAATAATACGTGTAGATTTGTGTAGTTTATTTACAATCTTTGGTGCTTGCATCTTACGTTTATTTATCCATTGGGTAGCAGTCTATTTACTGAAATATTTCTTCTGTTGAACTATGAATCATGTTCATTTTTTAACCTGATTCATGGTTCATCAAATGTTCAGGAACAGAGTTAGTGCAAGATTGTGTGTCAATAGGGTTTAGGGAAATCTCCATTTTCTTTTCTACTGTGCAACCTCAGAGTTGGCATATATAAGTATGGTGGTCTGTAGGAGACACAGCACCCCAGATGAAGGATGCAGGGGAGCTTGCCTCCCTGCAAAAATAAATGTGTGCATTTTTCTTTATGTTCAACTGAATGCTGCTAGGTGAATTTTTGCTGATGATTTGACTGTCAGTGATATTGTACTTCAAGTTTTTTTTTAATTGTTATTAGACTGTAGCCTTTGATAGCAGTAATATTTTAACTCTGATATTTTGGCTTTAATAATAAAATAAAATTTGCAAGGGTCATCAGGAAATAAACATAGGGTTGTAGCCATTGGGTGTGCTTGATAAATGCCAAATGCAGTGTTATTACTGGCAAACAAATTCATGATATAGGGCCTGATACTTCTTTTCTGTTATGGCCATTTTTTGGAACTTCTTGCGGTCTTCTTCAAACTTTTTTCCTTAAATAGAAAATGATCTTTTGAAGGTGTGCTTTCATAGTTACATTGTAGTCTAAAAAATATTCCGAGATGATAGCAAATCATAGGTTTCCCAAATGCTTTAAATAAATGAGCTGGAGTAAGAACCTGCTAATACACTCTAGAAAAGCCACAAACAAACCTTGTCAGAAGTTATTTAAAGGCATACATTCTAAGTGACATGAATTCATTCTTCTCTTTTTCCCAAAATCTGTGCCATGCATCTCAATATCATTTATGTTTTTCATACTTTAAAAATGGCAGATAGGTTCAGTGCTAACTTTACCCCCCTCTCACCTCCTAAAGGGCCCATCTCTATACCGGAAGAATGCAAAGTTCCTGTAATCACGGCTGCACAGGTAAAAACCACACTCTCCAAAGCCAAGAACACAGCATCCATGGGACCAGACAACATCCCAGGCTGTATTCTACATGAACTACAGAATGAACTGGCACCCCACCTAAGTACCATGTTCAGTCATAGCCTCACCTCAAGCTTTGTGCCCGCTGAATGGCGCACAATGACGGTTATCCCACTCCACAAGGGGGGAGCCACCACAGACCCTGGAAACTACCACCCCATTAGCCTGATGAGCCTGGTCTGCAAGGCCATGGAATGTATCATCATGGAACTTATAAACAAAGACATTGGTAATCTCCAGACTCTAAACCCCACCCAGTTTGGGTTTGTAAAAGGCAGATCATGTCTCCTAAACCTGATAGACTTCTTTGAAGCAGTCACCAAAGCCGTAGACGAGGGTAAGGTGGTTCACACAGCCTATATAGATCTTGCCAAGGCTTTTGACACCATCCCCCACTCTGGAATTATAGATAAACTCACTAAACTAGGTATAAATCCCTATGTCACAAGATGGGTTGCCAACTGACTCACCGACAGAACCCACACTGTGAAAGTAGCAGACTCCAAATCTGACTTCACACCAGTGACAAGTGGAGTACCACAAGGTTCAGTTCTGGGTCCTCTCCTGTTTGGTATCTACTTCTCTGAAGTACAGGCTAACACAGAAGGTCTTTGGCTAATGAAGTTCTCAGATGACTGCAAAATAGGAGCCATAATATAAACTCCTAACGATGTGGGCATCCTACAAAAGGGACTCACTGAGACAGATGCCTGGTGTCAAAGCCATGGCCTCAAGCTCCATGCCAAAAAGTGCATTGTCATCCCCTTTGGTAAAAAGTCTATATCCATGAACTACAACATAGGCAGTAGTATACTTAATACCGAAAGTGTGATAAGAGACCTTGGGACCAGTGGCGGCTGGTGACTTCAAATCAAAGGGGGGCTGCAGGAGACAGCTGAATGGGTGGGGTCAATGGGAAGGGTGTGGCCAACTAGAAAGGGTAGGAACTATGCTCAAAACCACAAAAAACTAAATTTAATTAAATACGCTGCCCTGGGTGCCAAACTGTCATTATGAGAGTCCAATCGAGACAAAATGAAGTGTAGAAGAATAAAAATATTTCAGTGCATTGCCTGCATGACAGCTTAATATCTAGATGGAAACAAACAGGTTGTGAGGCATGAAAAAATAAAGCACATTTTAAATACATTACTGAAATGCCAGTCATAATCAAGTATAAGAAAAACAAGCAGCACTCAACTCAAACCACTTCTCCTTGCACTGCAGTTCTAAGTATAATTTATATTCAGCTTTATTAAAGTACCAAGCAACACACTGAAACTGAAAGTAGAAATCTCTGTGATACCCCCACTTGTAAAAATGTTTCTTATCCAAAAAAGACCTGCTGCCTGACAACTATCTACTTGTTTCATGGGGAAAACATGATCAAAGTAAAAAATGAAAAGCAAACAAGAAACAAGCTCAAGATACATTGCTTAAAGAATTACAGTGCAGGAAATGGACCACACATGATTGGCATTCTGTTTAGTTTACGGGTAAAGCCTGCAGAGATGACTGGAAGTCTCCAACAAGTGTAATGAGCTTCTTAAAATAATGTAATCCTGTCCTTTATTACAAATACTGTCATATGCATTTCAATACCCAAGGCTTATACATTATCTAGTTAAGTATTCTCTGCATGGCAACAACAGAAAGGCTTTCAATGTTGGCAATTCTTTAACAGTATGCTTATTAAAGCTTACTTGCATCTTACAATCTCAGACAAGCTTACCTGATGTTCATTAAAGTATTGCTACTTAAACACAGAGCAACAGGCACTTTGAGTAATAAGCATAAATCAACAGTACAAACATATGACAAACCAGATCATTCTGCAAAATCAAGGACAGATGAAAAGCCACTGTAGTACTTGTGCCTACCTTGGATGGGGGGATACTCTGCACATTTACACTGCATAACTACTCCTTGCCTTGCTTGGACACATCCAGAGTCACTACATGGGGGAGTGGGTGCAACAAGTGTCACAATTTGAAATGTCTCTGGCTGACTATGATGGCCCTGACACATTTGTCATACCTCTCAACCTCAGAGCAAGAAATCTGGACAAAGCCATACATAGAAGTGGGACAAAGGCCCAAAAATATTTTAAATATTGCTCTTATAAACTTAGAATGATAATAGAATAGGTCTTGCATTAGTATGACTTTTCTGAAGGGTATGAAATCTGAAACTCAAATGTCTGCCATTATTTTCTGACTTCAGTCTTTAATGATTTGTCACTAATTTGCCAAAAAAAAAAAAAACAATTTTATGAAAAATGGACCAAAAATGTGATGCAAAAATATAAAATAGCCACACAATACAGCTGGGAACCTGTCAAAGAAGGGACACTTTAATATTAGTACTGCTAACTTGAGCAGCTGACAAAATAAAATAATCTACATGCATTTCTGAAATAAAAGTAATCTATAACTCTGATTATTACAGTTATTTCTTAACTGTAAAACCTCCATGTTTTCTTCCAAAATTGCTATTTTGCAGAGGGATTATTTGGGGGAAGACTGACATTTTGAGCCAAAATCAGGGACAGTTGAGAGGTTTGGCTATGCCTAATTTTATAAAGCAATTTATTTGCATGTACCTCTCAACCTGTTAATACAATAAATCTGGACAAGGCCAAATATATAGGGGGAACATATAAACAGTACTAAAAATTGCTCTTGTATAAACTAAGACAGTTGATAGAATAACAGGTTTTACTTTAGCATGCATTTTTCTGAAGATTATGAAGTCTGAAACTCAGTGTGTCATTATATAGTGACTTAATTCCTAAATGATTTGCCAGAAAACCACAAATTTTATGAGAAACAAACCAAAAATATGAAGCAAAAATCTATTCATTCTTTGAAAATCTGGACAGTTGGGAGGTATAGTTCAACTGGGGCTGTATGAGTTTGCCACCCTTCCCCCTCACAACATGGTCGAATGGAGCCTCCCCCCTGCAGCCATTCCAATGATCCATTACTTGGCTATTTCACTCCATTTACCATAAACACTAATGTGCATACTGCTTTACTTCTATGATGATTTGGACTTCATTTGAAAGTTTTATTTTGCATTTTACAGCACAAACACTAAGACATCTGCTAAACAAAGCAATGCAGTCTCACAATGAAAACAGACTTAGCATTAAGACTTCTCTGCCCTTGAAACTCACATTAATTGAAACAGCATTGAAACCCACATTCAAAGAAAATACATTTTGAAAAATGGCAGATAAAGATTAATTCTGGGCCATTTTCAAATCATAGGCCCCTTGCATATGAAACATACATGTGCTCTTTGATACACCTTCCTGATTGTACTAAATTATATTCCTTGTAGAATACAGTACAGTTGTTAGAGGTCATTTTAAATTTATTAAACAATGAAACAAAACACATGCACCAATAATGACAAAACTGCCCAATTCAGAAAATTTTTCCAGTAAACAATGAAACAAAATGCATGTACCCATAATGGCAAAACTGCCCAGTTCAGAACATTTCCATCATAAAAGTCTACTCAAACGTCTACAGTCCACCATTATCAGTACATATGCACAATTCTACAGTCCACCATTATCAGTAAATATGCACAATCTCTGAAGAAGTAAAAGTCATCTAAATAATTCCACATTAAAGAAATCTGTAACTAATGAAGAGGTTGCTGCTAGCAAACACCTTTATATTTCATAGTTTCATTGAAAAATAAAGTGTCTGTTGCCCCTGAGGAATAAATTGCCTATATTACATTAAAAAAATGATAAGCTAGTAATATTGCAATAGGAAATGGATGGCACACTGATAACAGGCTCATAGTTAGCATCTTCGCCAAGGAAGACATTCTCAGTACGGCAGCATCCACCCCTTGTGGGAGTAGAACCCACAGCCTTCTGCATCAAAAGCAAGTACACAACCTGTTGTGCTATTAACAATGCAAGCAGACTTAGCATAAACAATACTAAACTTCTCTTCCCCTGCATTTCTCAGCTCCTTGTAATATCTACTCAATACTCAACTGCATCTCAACTTCACAGCACAAGAAATCTGGAAAAAGCCAAAATTGATTGGGGGGGGGGCAAAAGCCCAAAAAACAGGGACACATTAAACATTGCTTGTATAATATTGGAAAGTTGCTAGAATAAAATGCTGTGTTACCACCATACATTTTACTGCCAAGGTCCCTGAGCAAAACAGTAAGAGCAATATAGAAATCATTAATTTAAACAATATAGCATATGCCTTGATCCTACTTAGTACCACCAACATAAGTGTAAATAACCTATATCACACCATTAAAAATGTGTGAATAAAAACATCACCAATGCAGATATTCATGGATGCCACTGCAATTCTTAACATTTCTTGAAATGTTGTGAAATAAACCTCAACATTTATGCAAGAAATAATTAATGCAAATAACAATAAAACTTGAAGTACTCACTGAATACAGCATACACAACCTATAATATTATCAAAGATTGCCAACAACCTACCTGCTCCCATACTTTATTTAAATATGTTTTAAGCCAAAGTCTATTAATGAGGCTAATTAGCATGAAGATTTGCAGAAAACAATTGGCACACGTCTGTATGAAGTGCTTGGCAGGCAATGATGTTTATCAAAGCAAGTTTACAAGCATCAAAGTTAGCCTGCAATATATACACTGATGATGTGGCATACACCTTCCAGATATGCCCATCTAGGCAGAAGTGAAATTTAAGACTCCATTAAAAACTGTGTTCTCAGGACACAGCATTCTTACTGGTGACCTGACTGCTTCCTTGTACAGTAAATGGATGAAATGATGTCTGAGCTGCAACTTGACCAAAAGAGATACTCTGCCCCTGCTGCATGTGTACTCTGCCCGTGAAGCTAGGATGTGGAACAATGTAAGAGCCTTCCCTATTAAGGAAATCTGGAAGATGATCATTGGAGAGCTGAAGAGAAGAATGGGGATTTACTGGTCATCTGTTCAGGTGTGCCATCATCACAATGACTTATATTGATGAATGCCTGAGACCCTGACCCTGCGCCATTGGATCAACATGGTTCACAGAACAACACTGGAAAACTAAGGGTACTAGGTACAACCGCCCCAAATCTAACACCTCAACATTTTGCATGAAAATCTATCTGTCCAAGTATTGCGATAAATGGTTATCATTATTTATAATTATTTCTCTGTTTCTTTGTTTAGTGCAAAATTAATAAAATAAACAAAGTGATAATGTAGACCTTAACTGAGAGATAACTATGTAACATGCATGTGTGAAACTCCAGTCTATTGCTTAACAATTGGTATAGTATTTAACAGTGTGCACTGATATGTTATCAGCTTGTCCATCATCCCATTTGCCTGCATCGGGAACAGCTCCAAGGTTGCAGTTCCTACACTTGCCTATGACATTTGTGTTCTACAAAATATCCCCTCAAACCTCAAAGAGTAATACTAAGCTATATTGATTGTACAAATCACTCACCCTGTACTCGTGGAGGATCTCATAAATTAGTTGCCTACATTTCTTTCTCAATACTTCATTCTACTAATTATGTATATTTAATTGTTTTTTTAAGGAAGAAGGGGTGAATACTAGATGGAGCATGCAGAGGGGGCAAAGTATCAGGAAGTTTGAGGAAGAAAATGGGAAGACCCATCTTGAGGAGTAGAGTCAGACACAGGGCAACCTTATTCACATTGAAAACACTCTGTCTTCTACTAGGCCTGCCAGCCCTTATCCAATAGAAACATGCCATGCATCCTTTTTTCTGCAGGTATGTAAATCATAACACATGCATTTTTGCTAGCCTACCATTTTCCTTATTATTTGTATTTTTTTTTGTTTTTGTAAAATTGTCTACCATTCTTATGCTAAAAGTCCTATTGACAAACCTGTCTCATCCTCAATTTTTTTCTGAGTTGTCTTATATATATATATATATATATATATATATATATATATATATATATGTGTGTGTGTGTGTGTGTACTTATTTCTTTTGAGTTTTGTCCCATAGACTCCACAATCATTATCATTGGCTTCAAAAAATACAGCCTTTTTTTCTTAGTCCCTGTTTTAGTCTATATAAATATTACTTTTGTACTTCCATTTTTCTTGTGTCTCAAAAGTAATTTGAGTTATACGCTTCCCCATCTCCTTTTAAGACTTGTTTATAGTGTACAAAATAATTTACCACTTTCATAAAAACATGATTAAGTCTAATTCTTTACAATTCTGATAATTTCATTTGTAACTGGAGCTAACAATGCAACTTTTAACCCCAATTATATCAGATGGCAATATGGTAGCCTCCAGCAAGCATACAGGCCCAAAACAGCATGTTCAACATTTTTTACGCAAAGTTAATGAAGGCATTCATATCATACACTACTGGGATTCTAAACTGTCCTTTCATCACTGTTAAGTAAAAGCTACAAAATATACTTTACCAAATACTGCTTTAACATCATGAAATGTTGACATTAAACAGGCCATTTAATTTACATCTTTAACCTCAGCAAAGCAAGCATTTTTTATTCCAGTACAGCCACTACAGGCTGCTCCCCACATTAGTGTCCTCATTTTCAGCATTATTCATTTCCACTCATATGTACCTGCATTTGCATCTGTCTCTATCCACTGGCCAGGATTAACTTACTCTCCATTGTCCTTAGGTTTCTAAGTGTGATTAGCATTCAGTCCACTACCTCAGCACAGAACTGTGCATAACAGAACATCACATTCTCAGACTTTTATCTAATTTTCCCATTATTTCTCCTCATATACACACACACACACACACACACACCCTTTGTCCCTCTTACCTTCATAGCTGTCCACGTAGATCCCTTCATTCAGTAGACCATTACATCCTATAGCTGGCGCATTCAAGCACATCCCCGCGAGATCTGGAGCACATCCACCACACGTGCGAGATCCCCGATGAGACTCTAGCCTGCCGACGTTGCAGTCTGGGTCTGATCTGTTCCCAGTGACAGTCTATGCAGTTTAAAACTGCATAGATTTCTGGGAGCTCCGTGCTTCATGTTTCCCAGTCCGGACTGCTGCTGAGACAGTCTGAGCATGCTCCAGACTGTCTCAACAGCAGTCCAGACTAGTGCGCATGCGCGAAAGTCTGCGATCTTTTAATTTTTTTTTATATTTTCTTTTTCTTTTTATTTCTTTATTTTACAGTTGAGGGGGCTGCAGTCCAATAGCATGGGCCGCCCCTGCTTGGGACACAGGTGGACAGTAGTCTCTCTGAATATCGCGTTGCCACAGTAGTCAGGAAATCCTTTTATGTGGCACACCTCATCACAAAAGGTTTCTCATCCAGAAAAAAAAGAAGTCATTGTTCCACTCTACTCATCACTCATTAGACCCATTAGAGTACAACACCCCTTTTGGTATGTACCTCACAAGACATTTGCAACAACTGGAAAGGCCACAAAAATACCTCACAAAGAGGATTACCGGCCTCAAACAGATGCCCTACACAGACCATCTCAAAAAACTGCAGCTTTACTCTGTTGCATATCGTCTACTCAGAGGCGATTTCTGCCTAACACACAAAGCTATGTCAAACCCAGAGCTTTTAGACATACTCCACTTAAAGAAATCCCAATCCCTACAAGCTACACGCTCTAGGGACCTAAACCTTGTCACCACAATAAACAGAACATGCCAGAGGGATAGATTCCTGTCCCAGAGACTTCCCATACTCTGGAATAAAACTACCTATCTATATCAATCAAAGCTCCTTATTAGCACTCTTCAAGAAAAATCTTGATGATAGGATGGGTAATAAGAAATTCACCCTGGGGATCACTTCTGTGATTCTGCTTGACAGGGGCACAGGAAAAATTTTTTTTTAGGTGGCAAAAGCCAGGGTACCTTTTTGGCTGGGCCTGTATAGGCCCTAGGACCAATAGCCTAGTACCTACCTATGAACCTATGAACAAAGGGTATATTCTGTGAACTCCTAAGACCATGAAAACCTTTGCTAATTAAATTTACTTTTAACTTGCCTAATCTACCAGACTTATGCGGCATTTTAAGAGTGATCTGAGGGCATGGTCAGAGTTGCACAGTAAGCAAATTGAGGGTATAAGAATCAAACCCAGGACTACAGAATGACTTTGGCTTCCAATTTTGCCTTTTATCACAAAAGCTACAGATTGGAGTTCAGGCTAGCGTTTCACTGGGTGATGAAAACTGTAAAGTACAAGCACACAAATACACTCAAACTAACACATCCACACCCACAAACACATGTACATATGCACACTTCACAGAAGAAGTTGCTTGTTTATTCCTTACATGTGGCTAGTGAAGACAAAGGTTTGCTTTACAACAGAGTGTTATGGGGTGGTTCACTTTGTTGTTTTTTTTGTTTGTTTTTTTTTTTCATGACATTGTCTTATTAAGCTTGACAAACGAAGGGGAATGCTTTATGTAGCATTTGTCATACTATAGTTTGGTAAACCTGGAAAATCACCACATAATGATGATGTGCATAGCACAACATGGAAAAACTAGCAATTGTTAAAAGAAAAAGTTGACCTCTTTCAGCCTCTCAACTGAACTGAAACAGTGATCAAAAGATGTTATAGTTAACCACAGCAAAAGAACCTTCAACCACGTAATGTATTCCCACTGTACTGCAAAGTTTTATTGTTAAAATAATTCTGTGAATTTTTATTGCTGTGGTGATTAGGGATTTAGTACTATGTATTGCTTTGAAATGTGCTCCTAGTTATAGGCCAAAAGTTATAAACATTATGAAGAAGAAGAAAACGTCTGTTCAGAGTCACAGGGGAGCATCTAGCATCCCAGGAATATCTGCTGAGACAGCTGAAACACACTTAAGATGTCGGCTCATATGAAAAAGCTTTGCGGCTGTAAGAAAAAAAGAAAGGTCCAACAAAGGGATCTGCATTGTGTGAAAAACAAAACCACACCAGAACTTAAAGACTGTCACTACAACCAGATACTTTATGTATTTGTATGTTTTTTATCAAGGAAAAGAAAAACTCATGGGCTTTGTAACACTGACCATGATGTCTCTATTCCATTTGAAATAATGAGACAGGAGAAAAAACTTGGAAAACAAGAAGTCTTTTCTGTTGCCATAAAGCAGTATACAGAGCTTCAGGTACTAGTCCCAAAATGTAATTAATCACACTTTTCTTGGAGCAGCTAATGCAGGTTGCTTGTATCAGCACTGAGTATGAGTAACATGCAGAAGTGGAATCATTTAGTGTAAGGGTAGTATATTTAGGTTTGATGCAGGAGTATTACTGCTGCCCCACTTCTTACTATCTAACTTTATTCATTCCCTTCCAAAAAGAGTGACTTGAAAAAGAACATGGAAAATATGTAAAACTTCCTTCAGCTAAACCTTATACTTGAGATCTTTCATACATTTTGCTATAAAAAAAACATCCTTCTATACATATAAGGGTGATTTAGAAACCATACCATGATGAGAAGAAATAGATGATGCATTCTGAAATTCAGGTAGTTAAAATGATAATCTTGACAGCACTTTATGTATAATCAGTCTGAGCCATACATAATGAGATCATGGCAGGAGTCTACTTACTTTCTGAGCTATATGTATGATATCATGGCTGCACTTCATTTATTTAGTTTGTTTACCGTGGTAGTACACTGATCAAAATAAACCGTTTGCAGGCCCAACCCAGGTAAGAAATTAAAAAAATAAAATAAAACAGAAAAAACTCAGAGTAATCACAGAAGGCAGATAATCCCACAGACAAATGATATCATTTTTAAATATTATTATCATGTTATTACCTATAATTATTCTAAGCTTACAAATTGATATCATAGCTCAACTTTATTTATAATTAGTCCAATCTACACACAATGATATCATGACAGCACTCTACTCATAATAAGTCTGAACTATACATAATGGTAGGATGACAGGACTTTATTTACAGTCCAAGTTATAATGCACAACACTTGACTTACAATCGGTCTGAGCTATCTATAATGATGTCATGACATGACTTTACTTATAATCCGTCTGAGCTATACATAAGTGTTTCACGACTGCTCTTTACTTACATTCAGAGTTATATGTAATGATACCATGACAAGACTTACAGTCTGAGCAATACATAATGGTATCATGATAGCACTGTACTTATAATCAGTCTGAACAATATGTAATGATATCATGACAGAACTTTACTTATAGTCTGGGCTATGCATATGGGCCAGGATTCATAAAGAGCTGCACAGAGTGTAGTGATAATGTTGGCAAAGTGCAGTGCTGCCAATACAATCACACAATATTTTGTATTCATTAAGTGGCTCTATGTGATTTCTAGAGCTGCCAAACAAAGGGAAATGGCAGAATATGCTAATGAAAGCATAACAAGCCAAAGTGCATGCTAATTAACCAATCCAACATGATAGAGTAATTTAGGAAGCTATAAAGCAATTGTGTACACCAAACCCTTTTGAAATACAGGCACAATTACACTTCAAACATGTTAGGGGTTGCAGCTGCTGCTATTATTATGCTGTATGTGCAACAGGCTTTAAATCAGGGTGCTACTGTTGCTGCTGACAAACCTTGGGCAAAAAAAAGAAGGGAGTTTAGACCCTGTTTAACCTATCATGGACTGCATGGAACAGAAATTTTTGAGAGATACAGGGTGGACAAGAAAACACTGCAGGAGATATGTAACCTCTGGCTCCCCCAACTCAGCCCCCCAGGGAAATCATGGAGAACCCATCCCAGTGGAAACAAAGGAACGTGTAGCAATTTGTATACTAACTACTAGAACTATCTAGAGTCCCATAAGGAATATATTAGGGGTGTCCCAAACCTCAGCATCAAAAATATTACATCAGTTTTTAAATGCAATGCTACTACATGCAAGGGAGCATATCTGTTTCCCACAAACACCACAGGAGAGAGCAAGGACCATGCAGGAATTCTAAGCAATATCACACTTCCCTGAAATATTGGGGGCCATAGTTTGCACATACATAGAAATAAAAGCATCACCTGGGAAACAGGGAAGGTGTTACATCAATAGAAATAGTTTCCACTCTATAAACTTTTAGGTTGTCTGTAATGCCCAAGGGATCATCTACAATGTCTGTGCAGGTAACCCAAGAAGTTTCCATGACTCACACATGTGGCACACTTGTGAGCTGTATACCAGGCTTACTAAAGGAGACATTCCTCAAGGGCATCTAGTGTGGGATGCAGGTTATACATCAGAGCCCTGGCTCATAACATCCATGAGAAACTCACACAACCCCACTGAGCAAGGATACAATGAAGCTCATGGTCAAACTAGGAATATTATAGAATGTGTGTTTGGTGTGCTTAAATCAAGGTTCATAGGAGGTTACTAGGCTATTGGCCCTAGGGCCTCTGTAAGCCTAGCCATGTTATACCATTGTTCCCTTATTGACCAAGGTACATGGTCTATATTTGCAGCACAAGTCTATGATCAGTACCGACTGCCCTTATCCAAGAAGGACATAGGTGACACTCCTGGGGTAAGTTTATGGTCTCCCATCCAGTTGTCTAAGTTACACTTAAATAGGGTCATTGAGGAGCTCTGTTTTACGTGAATTAGGAGTTTGTTCCAGAGGAGTGGCAATCTCTAGGAGACATATCTGTCTTTCCAGCATGTGCTGTTAATGTCGCAGGCTAATTTAATATCCCTAGAGTGAGTGAATCTTCTCCCATTTGACTTGCAGATGTCCAGCATTTCCATTAGGGCAGGGTCTGAGACTGCTCTGTAGGCCAGGCACAAGTCATCTCTCAGAAGCCTATAAGATACAGAGTACAGTGACAGGGATGATTACAAGGGAATTATAACATCCTTATCTCTGGATGTGATGCCCTTACTTAAGAGATGTGCAACACAGAAGGCCTTCCTTACCATTGTGGACACATGGTGATCAAAGTTAAGGTTACTATCAACCTATGTTCCCAAATCTCTCACCACAGGGTTTGAGCTAAGAGGGTTACTGTTAATATTGCAATTTTCAGGGACTTCCCCTTTGCCGAAAGGATGATAATGCATTTGTTTGTGTTTAAGTCCGTGGCTTTTGCACCCATCATTTGTCTGTCTAAGCCCTTTTTGTAGTATGTCGACATTGTTGGGGGACTCAATGACTGCACCCAATTTGCAGTCATTGGCGAACCTGGTAAGCCACAGGCCATCTATTTTCACCTGGACTTTTGAGAAATAGATTCTAAACAGTACGGGGCCCAGCACAGATCCTTGTGGTACACCACTGGTAATTTTTCTACTGGTAGAGGTTGAATCCCTAACTTTGACTGTATGCATTCTGTTGGTGAGCCAGTTGGCTACCCATCTAGTGACATATGGGTTAATTCCCAGCTGGGTGAGTTTTTCAATGATGCCTGACTGGGGGATTATGTCAAAAGCCTTGGCTAAATCAAGTTAGGATGTATGTGCTGTTTTGCCTTCATCCAGGGCTTTGATGACATTCTCGAAGAAGTCCACCTGGTTTAATAAGCATGATCTACCTTTAATGAAGCCAAATTGGTTCAGGTCAAGAGTTTGAAGGTCATCTATGTCTTTGATCATAAGGTCCATGACAATTCTCTTCATTGCCTTGCAGGTAAGGCTGGTTAGGCTTATGGGTCTATACTTCCCAGGGTCAGTTGATGGACCCCCTTTGTGCAAGGGAAGAAGAAGAATTACTTTTGCTGTTTTCCACAATGCTCGGACAAAGCCAGTACTTAGACTGTGGTTGAAAAGAGTGCCAAGTGGTTCCACTAGGACCTGTTTTGGACCATTTGGTAGGCAGCCTGGGTTGTTATCTGTTCCCACAGAGGCTGTGTTTTGGCCATAGAGAGAGTGCAGTTATGACCTGCTTTTTTGAGACACTAGGTAGAGGACTGGTGACAGGTATGATTTGGCATATGTCTAGTGGGGACAGGGGGTGAAGTTTGCATCAAATCTGGCTGCTAGCAGCTTGGCACTGTCCTCAGGGTCAGTATGAGTGGTATCATCCACTACTAGTTCAGCATAAAGCTGAGCCTTCCCTTTTAGACTTGGATTATCTCTAGGGAGTCATACTGATTGACCAGTCTTGAGGTGTATTTGGCTTTAATGAAGATGGATACATCTCCACCTTTGGTTATTCCATGCTTGTTTTGAGGTCTGAACTGTGGGAGACATTGTAGCCTTGCTTGGCTGGGGTCCTCTCTGCAACCTTGAGCAATGTCTCTATGATGACTGCACATAGCTCTCAACCTTCCATCTCCAAAATGAGGAACACTAGCCCTCATAATGTGGAACAAATGGGCAAAATGTGGAACACATACTAATGGCTTACTAACAACTTCAACTAGGAAGGTCATAGGATGGTTAAAATATGCTGGTTTTACTTATAAAGAAGATCTTTTAATGAATTAATATGATTCATTTCTGTTTACAATGGATTTCACTTAAAAAATTCCTAACACTGAATGTGACAGAGTCTTTCAATGTGGAACTTTGAGGAACTTCGAGGAACGTGAACTTTTTAAGACCCCAAATGAGGTATGTTCTTCATAATGAGTTACACTTGAGAGGTAAGAAGTTCTTCCAGTGAGGGAAGTTTCAGATTTAGACTCCTAGCATTAAGCAGCATAACCTTGAGTTTGTCTCTAGTGGATTTTTTAACATTGAGAATTTTGTTGTTACGACATTGCCTAAAAAGGCACTATGGGTCAGGCAAGTACCTTTGCCAGTAACTGAAAGCCAAGAGGTGACAGGTGAAGCCCATCTCTGGCAAAGCAGTGTGGTCTGTCCGCCATATCTCCCCAGACTTTCAGATGCTGGATCCCTCTGTATTGACACCAAAAGCTAAGCCAATTGTTGAAGTCAATCATTTTTTGTTTATATTGAGGCATCATCCTATGTAAAGATAAAATGCTGCTTAGGGCCAGGGACATATCTGCCTGGGACACATAATCAGAGAGCTCAGTCATGTCTGTCTTTATACAGTCCAGTGAGGTACGTCTTAAGTCATTCACTTCAACATGGACTATGACAGAGACATAAGGGTACTTGTTGAGAGACATGAGTGCATGCGTGATCTGATGAGTCCTGGAACCTGACAGACAGCTGACCGTGACCTACTCCTAGTCCAGCCTGGTGAGGGGGGACATCTGTGTGTCTCACCATGGAGTTGGCTATGACCAAGATATTTGGTTTTGAGGTGTTTTGCCTTGGAGGCTTATTGGCTGAGACACTGTTGTGTGTATTATTAGGTGTAGTGGATTCTGTTTTGGCTGCAGTGTGTGCAGTAGGTTTGCACTTGTGAGGTCTTATGTGCAAGTGGTGAAGTGTGCTCTGACAACCTGTTTGATATCTAGTTTGTTATTATTTGAGAGAATTGATTCCAAATTCATAGTATAGATACATCTCTCACATGTTGTATTTGTTTGTTTTAGGAGTAACTGGTTGTCAGTATACATGAGGCAGTTGTTACATTGCCTTAGGATGCCCATATCAATCAAGCTGGCTGGAGGAATGGTGGGAAACTGTCCATTCATTATGGCAGGTATATACTGTAGTAACTAGTTAGGAGTCGACTGGATGAAAATGAGGAATGCTATTTCTCAGTTCCTCCCATTAATTGGTAGTCACTGTTTGCAAAGGATTTATTTGCTAACTTTTCTAACTGACACTAGCCAAGACCTCTTAAAACTCCAACAGAACAGAAAACTTAAAACAAAACAATTGTAATACAAGAAAAAGATAGAAAATAGAAGTAACCAAACCTTAAATGGAAAACTTTAGTTCGAAATAAAATGCAGACAGAGATCAACAATATTCAGGCAGAATAGAGCAAGCAAGCAAGCCAAACAAGCACTCCTGTATCTAGACACATCAAGAGGTACACTGTATTATGTCCCAGGCACCTGTGCCAAAATACAGTCTGTGCCATTTTACACAATATAATTCTCAGAAAATAGCTTCAACAAGGACAGCAATGGGCAGTACAACAGTTTCAAGGACCACAGGAAAGGCCAGCAGGTACAGATGAAGAGTCTGAGGGAGGAACACCAGCTGCAGATGGTGCTAGCACACAGACACATGCACAGTATGCCCTGCCTCTGGCTAAGAGGCAAAAAGATAGCACACACAATCACTACCTAGGTCAAACCCTAAGACTCCACACATATAAAAATAGGAAAATGTATGCCTTTCATATAGCACAACCTTAACTTAACCATGCAATGCTTTGTTCTGATAGATTCAGACAGGGACAGTTTCCAAGGACACAATTGTTACCTATAGTAATGACAAGGTAATTGTGGAAACTGTAAAGGAAAACAAAAATAGCTAAATAACTGATTCCTCTCATGTGGAGACATATATATGTGCCTAAGCAGAGTCTTTTGTCTGAGGTGTACAGTTATGTCAGTAATGTCTCAAGTAAGATGTCTGCAACATACTATTACATAATAGAACCAATAGTTTGCATCAAGCATTTCAATTGACTACTGTCATAAAACATAGAACAAGTCAATTACACCTTATTTGCACAACTATACCAAGAAGCAAGAAGCAAGACTGAGGCACTTAATGCTTCCAATGCTGTAATGGCAATACTAATTGAAATATGATGTGGTACAACAATATACAGAAGCAATATATTCACAAATGAGTAGGAACAAGAAATCAAGAACTTTAGCTTTGAAGTATATATTGATAAATCCAATCTTGTGAATAAGTAAGCATCAGCTATCCACTGTGTGAATCAGTCTTATATACAACCCTAAGTCCCAAAGACGTGTGCAAAGGGCAGGGCACAGGCATCATCATTTGCTTGGGATGCGTGGGTGTGGTTAAGGGCAGAAAAGCTGGTACCAAAGAAGTGAATGTGTGCAATGCATGTATCTCTCAGAGTATATAGTGTTTAGAGCCAGTAATAACAGATATATATAGCACTCAACGGTACTGTTTAGACATTTTTTGCCTGTGTGTAAAGTGGTATGTGCAAGTACATTATTTTTTCCACATGTGTGTGTGTGTGTGTGTGTGTGTGTGTGTGTGTGTGTGTGTGTGTGTGTGTGTGTATGTAGGGGGGGGTGTGTGCATGAACACAATCAAGCACTGTGCTAGCACTATGTCATGGCATCTGGGAGTGGGGTGAGACATGTATGGTAGACTACTCAGTTCAGTGCCATTTTCCCTGAACACAAGAACTATCTCTGCCATGAGTTGCACTGCTACTTCCATGGATTTTATTAAAATCAAATCACGAAAACACTCAAGCATTTTTCATTTGAACAATGTCCCGAACTTCTTTCTTCAGACAAACACTGACACTGTTGAAACTCCATGTTTAAATAATACATTAATTATGACGTCATTTGTAATTAGTCAATTAGATACATTTAGTACCTAAATCAGACCAGTTAGATTAATTAAAAAAGTAAATCAATCCAACTGTTTAAACTGGTCCAACCCACTCAAAGGTACATACATCAGATCCAATAAATAAAATGATCATACTTCCATGGCCCTGGCTAGAAGTTTGGATGCTACATGAATGTGAGTAATGTTTGCTGGATGAGCTCTCATCAGTACTACGCCTAGAACCATGACCCAATGGCATATCACATTTGGGTGTGGACACCATAATTACTGATGGAGCAGTGGATGTAGTGGCCTCACAGAAGCAGGATCTAGCACAGTCACATCTGCTAACACCAGGAGATGGAGTGGCTCTACAGCCACATGGATGTACACTCTCCCCAATAGATATTCCTTCACAGAAACTGCCCAATCCAGTGTGTTGCTCATTCTGTCTAAGGAGTTGCCCAGATGGTTCAGGGAATCACTCACATCAGAATGCATGACATTTAGTAGCCATGCTATCTCTTCTGAGGCTTGGGTGGAATATGCCTGTATCTTGACTTCAGTCATACACATATGTCTAGTAGCACACCACTATCAAGAGAAGAGTGGATAGCAGGCCTCTTCTAAGCACCCTTACCAATCCTCCTGTGTGGCACCATGCCCTCATCATGGCTACTGAAAGAGGTAACTGGCTCTGCAGCCAGAGTAACTACACTAGCCTGATCAACTGTGTGAAACTCAACCTGTCCTCTATCAGAGGTCTCTATGTCCTGTGTATGTGTAGACATACTGACTATGTTTGAAACATGGGTAGGGGATGTGGAAGTCACAATCTCAGTGTCAAACTGACACTGCAGACTGTGCCTCTTTATCACTCTCATCATCATCATCATCATCAAAGGTTACCGATCCTCCAACATCAAGTGGTAGGAATTCCAGAGTGCCACTCTCAGGATCACCTAGGATAAAAAGCAATAAACACAGCAAACAGAAAAATAGAGAATAAAATTGATCACATATTTCCTTATAATTTAGGTATGTTAAACCGCATAACAGTTGCTAAAGCTGCAAAAACTTTACTGTCATATAGGCCTGAATCTACCTTATATACAGTATTAATAATAAGCAAATGTATGCTTACCATGTACAGGTGGGCTGGCAGCCTACAATCCAGAACTGCCTGTATATGTGAAATGTAAATGAAAGAAGTCTGCTAAATATCACAATACAAATGAAAAAAAATAAAATAAAATAAAAAAAAAAAATAAAAGAGGACAGTCCTCTTCACAAGTGCAAACTAAAAAGGTTATCATATAAAAAGTTACTGAACAGTTGGACAGTTGGCTGCCCCCCAAACCCAAAGCAAAATTAATTATTTCTGTATGACTGTACTCTGACTCACACAGTTATCATTGTCTCTCTCTATATAATTATATAATATATATATATATATATATATATATATATATATATATATATATATATATATCAGACATCTTAGATATATGCCTATAAAGATAAAATAATGATACTTGCTGCTTGCATAGTTGGAAGGTCGTCTTGTTACACTCTTGGCCTGTCATCCACATCTGCACCAATGTTAAGGATTTTGATGAAACCCTCTGATGAGCTATCTTGATCTCTGATAGTGGACAGGAACTCCCCAGTTTCAGTTAGTGGTGGTTCAGTAGCAAGAACTGTCCCTCCCGCAGTCACCTGTTCCCAGACAAAGGAAGTGGCCCTTTAGTGGCCAGAGGTTATTGTATCAGTTGCCTGTTGTCTTAGTATGATCTCCCATGGCCTCTGATGGGATTTAAGTCATCAACCACCTGCTGCCATATCCTGTCTCAGCCAGACTGGCAACTGCTACATCTTCCTAACAGAAATGTTCCATGGCAATGAAAGGCCTGGATAATGACCTAATTTTCTCCATCACTATATGGTGGATTTGGGGGTACAGATGCATTCTTTGATCCATATCCGTGTATGAGATGAAACAGATAACAGACACACAAATTAAATATATAAAAAGACAGGATGGCTGCCACCAATATGCACACAAATTCTACTCTTTAAGTGTCTACTCCAACCCACCCAATCCAACTACTATCTCATTTCTTATAAAACTTTTATAATGGGGATAACACATGCATAAACTTTGTAATACATTGTTGCATTAACAATAACACTTATAAATGCAACAATAGAAAAGTAACATCACACAGTTACAACTGCCATATCCACTACTGTGGAGTTCAGTTTTGTAGAAATACAAAAATAGAATACATTTTTCTTTTCCTTCTAACACAGATACAAATGCTAGACCTTCCTACATACTTACAATACAATCTTTTGCAGTAAGTGTGAAAACATGACATACAAAATAAACCAATAAATTGGTCATGTAGCATTTAGTAGCATAATTGCAGAAATGCAGACATGACTATGGCAAAAGGAAGGGATAAGAGTAAATAAATCTAAAATTATAGAAATGCTTTTCAGCGGTCACTGCACTTCACCTTTTAATGCTAAATCAAAAGCATTAGTTAAGAAATAATGATATACCTTGATAATACAGCACTGCAGAAAATATATAAATCTTCCTAAATCTTGTTTTACTAGTGGCATCAAGATCTGTGTTTCAAAACACTGTCCCAATATGATTAAGGGCATTAGTTGCATGATTATCTTTATATAAAGTGCAGAGTCAACCCTTTGAGCACTGTCAGTATGCACATGAGGTGTGAAATCATTAGTATTCCTGAATACCAAAAGCTGCACTAAATGCAGGTAATGTAAACATGGTGTAAGAACCTACACAATTGCATGCACACACCCTTTCAATGCAAGGATGAGCATTCATGTTAATGGCTTGCAGATGTCTCTGATTACCCTGACTGCAGGAACACTCTACTTTCAAAGTCTACCCTCTTTGATATACTCCTATTAAGGATGTGTCACGGAGAAGAAACTTAAAAAAAAGTCTGGAAGTACAATGACTAGTTTAGGAGGTTGACACATTCAAATGCTGGCTTAAATGAAGACAGTTCCTGGCCCTTTGTTGGAAATGCTGTTCATATTAAAGAGAGTACTATAAGCATTGTTAATGGTAACATATGGCAAGGCAAACAGAGATAGGAATGCTATTACAAAATGCAAAGTTAATTAAAGGATGCACTTGACAGTAAGAAAGGAATATACCTGCAGTGATTATGATCTTTGTTTAGTATCATGTGAGTGCATGACTTTGGTAACTGTTTGTAATATCCCAGTCTTCTAGACATTAACAGTCAGTTGTGAAAGGAAAACATTCCCAATGTGATTTTGTTGCACTTTCAATGTGACTTGAGACAATGCCACATTATCATTACATCTAAACTCTTTTATACCTTGCTAATATTTGTCTTTGTCTGTGGCAACACTAGGAAGTACTGTGAAATGATTGCTTTCAATACTCTTGTTTCAGGGTTCAAATCTATACAGGTCCCTGCTGCAACATAACACATTTAATTAAACATGTACAGTATTTGATCTACAATATTCTTTCTCATATCATTTGCACACCGCTTGGCAGCATGAAAATCCCTTTCATAGCATAAGGAAAATGGTGAAAATTTTAGTTGTGGCTGCCAAATGTATCACAGACCAGCCAGGTGGCTTTGTGAGACCATCACACTCTGGAGAGTACTCAGGGAAGAAAATACACTTGACAGGTAACTTTCTCTGTGGTACAAGGTATAAGTGGAGTGAGCTTATAGATAACATGCATGTGATACACAATTCAAATACACTGACATAATACTTTTGCAGATAATTGTCTGAATTCACATTTAATCACATTTTTGATACCATTCTCTTCTTTAAAACACAACTGTTGTCACTATTGGTAACAACATGGGATCATTAGTATGCCCACTTTCACATAATTTGCCTTTAATTACAATTCTAATAATGTGTTCCACAAAGTATATGTATGATGTTGCAAGGAGATGTGAGAAGCAAGCAGTGTTCACTTGAATGCACTTTTTGCTCTGGTCATTGCTACACATACCCATGCATTACATTTCATTCACTCTGTAATTTCTCTACCATATATTCCTCTTTTAATGTATTTTCCTTTTGCTCTCCACTTGACAGTGCATAAACCGGGTTCACTAGCTAAGGAAAAATGTAAAAAATGTAGTTTAGGCTGCCTTAGACAGCTCAAATATGCCTGGCGTTGGAGGCTGCTCCCTGCAACAGGGAGAGTACTTACTTCAGAAATGCACCAGACTGGAATCAAATTCTGTAGTATGGTACAAGGTGTAACTGAAGGGAACTGAGAGAAATAAGGCACACAAAGGATTGTTTCAATCCTGTTTACAATACAGTTTTCCATTATTATTATTTTTTTTCATTTTAAGGTACATTTTCTCTCTGTTGGCAGTGTGCAAACAAGATTCACTACCTAAAGAAAAAAGTGAAAATGTAGTTTAAGCTGCCTTGGGTAGCTTAAACAACCTGGCAATGATGAGCTTTCCTCAGCACTCTGGACAGTACTAAGAGGAGAATTTCTACCTATCATATAACTATCTCTTTGGCATAAGTTGTAAGGGCAGTGACTTGCAATAAATAATACAGCTTATTAAGGATTCAAATCTAGCTACAACATAATTTTTTAAAAGGGTGTAAGAAGCCCATGTCTAACAACTTTATGAATAGGACTGTAACAGTAAAGAAAATTGATAGTGTTAAACCTAGTTTTTGCATACAATGTATTAGTAAGCCTTGCATAACAAAATTGTGTTGTTTAGCATATATGACTAATGTTTTAGAGATAAACAAAGCCTGCTATATGTCCATTTTCTTAGACATGACAATGAATATATTTCATATAAAATTCACCTGCATATTTATGATAGGCACAGTATTTTTGTTAAAATATTCATGACTCATCACATATCCCAACTATGTGTTTAGTACCCTTAGGTCTTGTTAATTATGTATGTAACATAAACTGACCTGTATTAATCATCATATTCAGATGCATCCGTGTTAACCATATTTATTTGCAAAAATATTTAATTTTAAATAAGAATGCATTCGAAGACTTAATTGCAACTGCACACATATAGGCCTCTCAGACATGACTATATGTCAAATTTCCATGCTGGAAAGGTAGTTCTCTTGTCGTAATGTCAGGTAATACATTAAGTCACAATTTTTGCATCCTTTATCCCATTGGTTCAATTCCCAATTGACATTATGTCAGAATTCAACATATTTTACCTTCCAGAGTGCAACCTTCAAAAGCCATGCCAGTAAGCAGCCCACTCCATATTTCACACATTTACTGCTATGTTCTGTAAGTAGTGCCAATGTACCCGACAAAGAGTCCATCTGCTTTCAGTTGTGTAAATGCAGTTGGCAAGGGTGGGTATCTTTGTACTATACCGGTAACAAGTGAGATCTGAAATAGGTGCCAATTCAGACATATTTTGTTATCTTGACTTTCGCATACATGATTGGCTAGGGAGATAATGGTGATAAATTTAGAGCACAAGGTGGGGTGTTGAGGAGTTCAGTATATTTGTGGCACTCCTTGTGAAGTGTTACACTCATAGGCTACTACAGGTGGATTATACCAGGCCTCAGTATAAGGCTGAGGCTTAGAGTAGCTTAGCCAAGGCTGTCTACAATGCAATTGATTTTCCATTTAATGGGGAGCAATGTCATCACCACTTAAAATGTGCAAGCAGGATCTCCTAAGCCAATATGAGGCTGAATTTGGGACTGGGAACACCCCCCTCAGTGTGATAAGTATGTTGACCTATAACCTGTTTATGATATAGCAGTAATTATCTAGTCAGCCAACACAGTTTCTCATTATGCTTTCATATATACTTATTTTCTTTTGTGATCTGTACAACTGCAGAGGAGATAGCTGCATTTTGTGAGGTGAGGAGAGATTGGTTCTACTCAGAGAGGGACAGGGTAAGTATGATTTGTGTAAAAAATTAAGCCATAATGTTATTTTTATTCTCTCAAACACTATCATCATGAGTAGACATACCTCATCCTTCATCTAAAGCATGCACACCTTCCCCAATAAGTGCTGCTGCTTGCATTAGGCAATTATAATGCAAGCTTTACTCTATGTGGGTTCAAAACCCTGAAGCATCAATTATTTTAATTGATAGTTATTTATAAGATCTTAACAGTAGTGTGTCAGGGAGAATTACATTATACTATGTAACTGCAATTACTAACTTAGAATGCATAATTCCAGTCCATCATAATGAAATAAACGTAGCTGGTTCTTATATCAGAGCATTGAAATTTATTTATTTAATGATGTGTAAATACCTTTCCATCATATATGGATGTTGCAAAGGTGTGCAAAAGTAAATTATCATAATTGTTTATGTATTGCCATACCAAGGCTGTTTAAAATATACAGTACTGTGACATGCCATGTATCTAATTATCTCTTTATTTTGTCTCTCTCCACACTTTCTTTCTATTATTTTTTTGGGGAGGGGTTATAATTACTTAACAATTTTCTGTTTCCATAACATGTTGCTTAAAATTAATCATCAACAGCACAGACAGGTAAACCGACTATTGCGGCTCAACCTGCCATACCTCCTCAGACGGCAGCACAGACAACCAGCACTTCAGGTCCACAGCCTGTCAGTGTTACCGCTACTACCCCTGCATTACCTGCATCAAGTATGTCAGGTAGCTCTGCCCCACCTGCTGGTACATTGGTATCCTCTGAAAGCAGTACAAGTGGAGATGGTGATTTTGTCATTCGGCAGGAGCTGACTGGAATTATGGAGGATATAATTCAGAGGGGGCATCTGTGCATGTATTAGCTGGGTTGAAAAGAACTTGTGTCACATTACAAAGATGATGCTTTGTCTGGCGTTGATTCAGTCAGCTGCTGCAGAAAGCAGTAATAACAGTTTTGAGGGAAAGGACTAGATTCTCACTGTTCCCAAGCTGGACATATGTGCACCTTCAGTGTTCCCTATCTATCCCTAATCATGGTGTCCCCAACATTTTGTATCCATCATCATCCCTGTCTGTCTTGTATGCCCTGTATGCTGGCAGATGCTTTCTAACTTACCCTACCTACTTGACCCTCTCATTCATAAGCAACTTTCCCCAACAATTCTCTCTCTCTTCCCCAAACAAAAAAAAAAAAATAAAAAAAATAAAAAAATGAACACTTTGCCTATGTGCCGTCCTGAAACAACTGATTCAGTCCAATTGGCCATACACGTTATTCCATTGTTGTCACCCATCAGTGATGTAGTGACTCTGAAAAATCATGAAATTGCATGTACAAGTATACAATGACATTGTGAAGAAGTGGATAGCTATGGTGCTCTGCCACAACCTTCCTGAAAATTCCTGTATTCCTTTCCCTGTGTGCTACCCTGTGCTTGCCAATCCCATTTTCACCACTGTCCTATCCACCTATTTTTCACAATTTAGTATGGTCAAAATGTAGATTCACACACATAACACACAAGACCATAAATGGCCCACAAAAACGCCTTCACTTTATGTCCTTGGCATTTATGTGGAGTTTGGCATAGAGTTTGGCACAGAGCAGCAATGTTGAGTGACAGTGAATGCTGTTTAACTTCTCATTGCAAAACCTGAAGATTTCATTTTAATCGGCATTGTCATGCAAATGTGCTTAAATTGACTGCCCTATGGGAGGGCAGAGTAAAGCCAGACTGAAGATAGTACTGTGATTCAGTTAATTTACAATTCTTAACTGCTGGATATATTAAATTAGGAGTTCCAATGTGGCATTTTAAAGATAATTAACCTGTTTGTAGCCTTATGCTTTGACATTGTATCATGAGTTCAATTACAGCCATTTGTCAGATTATTATTACATGACAGTTCATATTCCTATCATATATTTAATTCCAAACATCTGTATTTCTTTACATATAGCTGTAACATCCCTTCTTTGGGCTAGTAATCAAGGAGCCTCATTCCTGACCATTAACACTGGTGAGGGACATTCACTTGTATTAAAAAATGGATACACACAGTATTTTCAGATGGCTAGACATTGGGACGGAGGGTGGCCTAATTGTTAAGGTGTTTGTCTTACAAACACAAGGTGCAGGGTTTGAGTCTCACAAGAGATAACTGGCTAAGCTTAAAATGACTCACAGAGGCAGTATCCTAGTACTAAAGCTATGAACTATTATTTTTCTACAGCTGCATAACATTCCTCCCTAGGTTGGAGTCTACAGCTGAGATATACAACTGGATGCTTTTCTCCCTCTGAGGGAACCTGGCTGAGTACAGCCCCCACTCCATGCATCAAAGCATCCACCCACACTACAGATTCTTTGCTCTAATCTGGACTGGGTAACACAGGGCATCCTCTCAAAGCCGCTTTTTGGAATGTTTTTCCTCATCAAGTCTATGAGGTGATCAGCTATTGTACTATAATGGGAATGAACTTTCTGTAGTACCCTGCTGTCCCCAAGAATGTCCTCACTTGTTTTTGGTAAAAGAGACAGGCCACTCCTGAATGGCTTCCACTTTGCCAGGTTTTGGCCTGATCTTACCACTCCCCATTCTATGTTGTAGGTAGGAAACCACTGCCTTACCCACCTGACACTTACTGGGCTTAATGGTCAATCCTACCCTTTGCAGTCTGCCCAGGACCTCCCTGACATGCTGAAGGTGCTCATGCCAGGAATGGCTGTAGATGGCAATATCATCCAGGTAAGCAAGAGCATAATCTCCTACTCCTGCTAGCTAGGATATGATCTGTCAGCCTCTGGAAGATCGCTAGGGCATTTTGCATCCCAAACGTCATCTTTCTGAACTCGTATAATCTGAAGGGAGTCATAAAGGCTGACCTCTCTCTAGTGGTGGGAGACAAGGGCACCTGCCAGTAGCCCTTTGTTAGATCAATAATGGTCGGATACTTAGCCCCACCCAGCTGCTCTAAGGCTTCTTCTGTCCTAGGCATGGGTTAAGCATTTGACTATGTGTGACTATTTAGTTTTCTGTAGTCCACACAGAACCTGGTGCTGCCATCTTTCTTTGGTACCAACACCACTGGGGAGGCTCAGGGACTGCTGTACTCCTGGATTACCCCATTTCAATATTTTCTGTATCTCTTCCATCAGAGTCTGTCTGACTCACTCAGGCACCCTGTAAGGGACCTACTTGATAGGCCTTTGGGGTCCTGCATCCACATGGTACCACACCAGGTGGGTGCACCCAGGTTTCCTGAGAAACATGACCTCAACACTGCAGATTTCTCAAAACTAGGTAGATGTTAGCCACTGGGACATTGCTACCCCTTCCACCAAGGTGTCAGTCCAAGCCTCACTGAGGAGATCGGTCACCAGATCACCCTCAGACTCCTTCTGCCATCCACTACAAATACCCAGCACCAGGGCCTCCCTATCATGCTAAGGCTTCATCATGTTAACTTGGTATAATTTGTGCCTCTGCCTCTTACCTTAGCAGGTTTACCATGTAGTTAACATCACTGACCTTCCTTACCAATTTGAAGTGTGCCTCCCGAGCTGCCTGAGCTTTTTGTGTCTGACAGGAATAAGCACCATAACCTGCTGTCCTACAGCATACCCAGGCTGAGCATTCCTGTTACACCAGACCTTTTCCTTTTGTTGGGCTCCTGCCAGGTTCTCCTGGGCCAAGCCCATGAGCTTTCCAAGCCTTGTCCTGAGGATTAGGGCATATGCCACAACAGACTCCTTGTGGGATTCGCAGTCACCTTCGCACTCATCATGAATCAAATCTAAGTGCATCCTCACCCTGTGCCCATACAGCAACTCAAAGGGTGAAAAACCTGTGGATTCCTGGGGTAACTAAACAAATATTTGTCCCACTCTCTCTTAAACTGGTCTGCAGATGCCTGTAGCATGGTCTTTAGTGTAGAGTTTAACATCTCCACAAGTCCATTCTTCTGGGGGTGGTAGGGGCTGGTCTTTAGGTCCTTCAACCCCACAGCTCTCCGACAAGCCAGCAGGTCTGACATGAATGTGGCACCTCTGTCAGTCAGTATTTCTCTCAGGAAACCTACCCTGCTGAAAATCTCTAACAAAGCATTTGCTACTTTCTCTGCCTCGATGGAGGACAGAGCCACCACCTCAGGGTATCTAGTAACATAATCTACTACTACCAGGATATACTTCTTCCCTGTGGAATTTGGGGTACTCAGAGGCCCCACCATATCCATAGCTACCCTCTGAAATGGCTCCTCAATCACAGGCAAAGATATCAAAGGAGCTTTGACCTTGTCTCCTGCCTTGCCTACCTTTTTGCACTGCTCACTGGTCCTGCAGTACCTCGCTACATCCCTTGCAATTCTAGGCCAATAAAAGTTCTGTATATGTCTCTTGGTGCACTTTATGCACATATGACTTGGAAAAGAAATGGCATGGGCTATGGCTAGAAGCATATGGTAGGCTCTGGACTCTACCAACTACTATATTGCCTCACTCTCCAGCCCTCTCTCAGGGGTCTACTCTCTGTACAGTAACCTTTTGTTTCAGTATACAGACTCCCCTTTTTCTTAAGAATCAAATGAATTATATGGGAGAGAAGGGAAGGGGAAGAGAGCTGGAGCAGGGAGCAAAGATTTGTGATACAGAAAGAATGAAAGATTCTGTTGAATACCATTAGAGTGAATGAAAGAGGAGAAATAGAACAGAAAAGGGAGGAAAGTTGGGAGGAAGTCTTGGGGTAGGTGGAGGAAGATGAGATTTGAAATTAAACAAAAACATGTTATGAAGAAGTATGTAAGCAGGGATCACCAAAAGCAAACAAAGAATAAAGAAACAAAATTAAGGAATGAGCAGGATAAAAGGAAAAGGGCAAGGAAGGAATGATATACATAGAGCTTATTTCAAAGCAAGACTCGAGTTAGAATGTTTAACCTGAAAGGAATAAGAAAAGAAGGAAGGATGACAGGGAAGTGAAGAAGAAGAAGAAGAAAAAGAATGGGAAGAAGAGAAATCCATGGAAAATTAAAATAGAATTTCAATGTGTTCACAATAGATAATTTACTTCTGAGAAATCCTATGGCTGTATGAAAATGTGTGTCAATTAAATGCAGTACATTCTTAGAAGTAAGGCAATTGGCAGTGAACAACAAACTTTCTTTGCTTATGCTTTTCCAAAATACTGACTAGATTACTATAGATAAAACACAATAAAGACCAGTAGTTTCTTTGTCTTCAACAGCTAAAGAAAGAAATTTACTTGGAACCACTGATTGTGTCACACTGTGATCTTTTCTGCACTTGTAATATAATTGACTGAAGAAATGCAGTCCTGCCTCCATTTGGTGGGAATGGAATGGACTGCATAATGCAGCATAATCATTGCATAAGAAGATCACCTTTGGTAACAAGTCTCATATTTATGACATGGTAGTTTTCTGCACAGAGTTATCTTACTTTTTTATTTCCTCAAATCTTAGATGACATTTTCCAACCACTTTTCTGATGGTTTCAAATCCCTGCCAGCTAATACCTGTCAAAATTATCACATAAAATAATAAACAGGACAGGGTATGCATAAATACGTCTGCCTTTATTATTAAATGATATGAAGAAACTGTATGTACTGTAAGTGTTGAAAAAAGTGGGACCTTAATAGGACAAAGAAAGAAAGATAGTATAAGATATAAAAGGAAGTTACAGTAAAAGAATGTCCTAGGCCAACATTGATAGAGATGTGTTGCATGTCGTCTGTCGGCAAGCTCAGCATGACGCTAACATATAACAAATTGTAAGCAACTGCTGTCAGGTGTCAAGTCATCTGGGCACAATTTGTTTCCATATAGGAGGAGAAAATATAAGTGAAGGACAGTAGTAAATGGGGAAATAAGCAAGCAGAAAATCACCAAAGGGAAGCATGAAGGAAATGTATGTAGGTGAAGGTGGGGTACTTTTTTTGAGGAAAGGTACCCCATATATATATTATATATTTGCTTGTGTGTATGCATACAGAGAAGGAATGATAAGAAGACTGGCAGGGAAACAGAGAAAGGAAAGAAGGGAGATTGTATTCTGAGGTGGTATACAAACAAACACAAAATGTTGCAGACAAATAGTGGTGGATGACTATCCCTTATTGGTGGTTTACCATCAGTTGTTCAGGTTCATAGATTCATAGGTAAGTACTAGGCTAGTTGCCCTTGTGAGTAATCTTAAGCCTAGATAACATCCCTCAATTGTGAGAATTAAACCCTGGACTTTATATCTGTGAGGTTAAGTACATCAACTATTATGCAACCCCCCCCCACCCACAATATTGATGGAAATAATATGAATGCACTGACTACAATAGGTTCATACTATTATGCTAGGCTATCAGCCTTCAGGCTATTACAACCTAGCCAATAACCAGAGGTCAGAATCAGAGCCTTTATATTATATCTGTTAAGTAGAGACCTTAACCATTATTCCAGACCCTCCCCAATAATAATGTGATGTAATATTGTTTGTGTAATATCAATACATTCATATAGTGTTGCCCTTTGCTGGAAAAGAACAGCAAGCAAAGTAAGCCCACCAACTAACAATGTATGTATGTATCATGTCTGCTACAGTGGAAGTTGTGGGTGAACTTAGAACTCGGGATGAACAGATGGCCTCACCTACCACTGAGCCACATGTTCTGCATAATGGACACTCACCATCCTCATCATTGCTCCCCCCTGTGACTGCAGCAATAGGGGTGTGCACTGCATCTGATGTGGGTATACACATCATACAACAGCCTAGCAAGAAGTCCCCTAATTTGTGTCAGCAAATGCCTTTTATGAGGTCATGCAGTACAGAGATGATGCAGTGATAAATCTCATGAGAGTTACACTGGCACATATGGCTTCCATATCCACCTCTGTGTAGAGGATAGCAAGTGCCACCACCACTGCCCTGTCCAACAGTGTTGTCCATGGTCGGGGTTGGTATGTAGATGGAGTCGTTGTGTAGAGGCACTCTAGCTCCCCACACCATGGGGAGCAATTGCTGACAGCCTCCAAGGATAGTATTTCTTGCCACTAGAGTCTATACCTGTCCTGTTGCCACAGCAGCAAGACATCCTTGCCAAAACAAAACAGTGTAGTAAACCAGTTCCATATTGTACATAAAGTTCTGACTGTCGCACAGGCATCACAAGTTCAAATAGCAGCTTGAGCTCTTGTAGGAGCTGGCTAGAGAGGATGGGAGTGAGTGGTCACTGCTGATTCATCCATTCTGTGTGGAAGGAAATGTTAAGGTCTGCCACAAGGGTGGCACATAGCCAGAGCACTAGTTGATACATAGTGGATTTTGAGCCTATATAACCCATGGTGTCATGGTGCATTCACAGTAGGGGAATTTTATCTTCAGAGAGACATACTTTTCCTCAGGGGAAAGGGATAGTGCAGCACAAAGGAGTCATCAAGCAGGGTGGGGTTCCTCCAAGCAGAGAGAGTGAGTCACCCCACCCCCAGCACAGGTAAACTGGTTGACTACCTGTTATCTGTCTCTTAACAGCTTCAAACTGGAAACAAAGCTCTCTTCACCTAAGACTGGACTAGACAGTCAAGAGGAGAAGGTAAACACTTGCACCACACCACACTCAGCACATAGTCCCTCAAAACCTACACCACCAAAACATACACATAGAAACACAAAACACACACCTACATTCGCGGAGGCTCTCAGTAAAAACCTACCCAAGCAACAGAGACCTCCAAAGCAGAAACACAAGCAACCTCCACCCCCCAACACAACTCAAATGACACATAGCCCACAAACTCAGTGTGCCACTCAACCACAGCCCAAAAGGCATAACAACGTACCCAACACTCTAGTCATGGGTGACTCTATATTCAAGCACACTCATGTTCCACTCACCAGATTAAACAAGGAGAAAGTTACTGTCAGCTGCAGGTCGGGTGCCAGGATCCACCACATAACGTATGCACTCAGGTCACTCCACAATAAGTACAAATATGACTCTGTCATTGTCCATGTTGGTGTGAATGACCTGAGATGTACCTCCCTGGACTACATGAAAAGGGACATGGAGGAGCTGTCCAATCTTGTAGCCCAGGCAGGTATGCCCTAGCCCTGAGTAGCAAGCTGCCATCACCCAGAATGACACCACAGTACAGGGACAAAATGACTAACTTCAACAATTGGCTAAGCTTCTGGTGTCATTCTAAGGGGATCCAGTATCTGTCTGCCTGGGATGACATGATCGACAAACCACGATGCTTTGCCAGAGATGGCCTGCACCTGTTGCCCCTGGGATTCCGGATACTGGCTAAGGCTCTAGCCACCCCTATAGTGCCTTTTTTAGGCAAGATTCAAAGACAAATTCACCACCGTGACAGGTACAAGCAAGAAGAATCTGAGGGTATTGCTACTCAGTGCTAGAAGTCTAAACCTCAAAATGCACTCACTCAAGGCACTCCTTAAAATGGAGAAGATAGACATCTGTGCAGTGACAGAGACCTGGTTCAAGGCTCCAGAGAGTACCCCTGCATTACCAGGCTATAATTCATACCACACCTTTCAGCCACCTAACCTGGACCAAAACACTAAAGGCAGAGGCGTGTCCATATTCATTAAGGATATTCACACCTCCAGGCTAGTTTCTCAGCATAATGCATCCGAGATTATCCAAGTGCAACTAACTCTGGGCAAGACCACAATCCAAATTGTAGCCTGCTACAGATCCCCCACCATGCCCCAGAATTCCCACTCCTCATTTCTTGATACACTGGAAAATATTTGGGTACAACCTAACACCCTAATAATGGGTGATTTCAACTACCCCACCATTAACTGGGAAAACTGCTCATGTACCAGCTCTTGTGATCAATGTTTTTTGGAATTCATAAATTCCAATACCTTGGATCAACATATCCACACCCCCACCAGGGGCAGCAATATCCTAGACCTGGTTATTACCAACACAGGCAACCGGTGCTCCACACCAGAGGTCAATTCCTCTTTGGTCAGATCCGACCACAAGCTAATCACCCTAGACATCCACATCCCACCCCCACCCCCATTAGGGAAACCACAGTAAAAAATTTCTCCAAAGCCAACTTCACGCTTCTTAAGACAGAAGTGGCAAACTTCACGACACCTATGCTGATGGACAATAGAGGTATGACTGCCGAATCCTGCACAAATGCACTTTATAAGCACTTACATGAGTGCATGGATCGTGCAATCCCTAACATATCCAAGATGCTATCCTCAAAAACAAGGAAGCCAATCTGGTGATCCCCACCATAAACAAACTCTACAACAGAAGAAAGAAATTGTTGCAAAAAAGAGTAAAATCCCATGAGTGGAGAAACTCCCTGGTCAGCCTTAATAAGAAGCTGAGATCCCTCATAAAATCCTCCAAAGCTAGTTATGAAAACAAAATCGCCACTGACTGCAAAGACAACCACAAAGCATTCTATAGCTATGTCAAGAATCTCAATGGCAACACTCAGGTCTGCTCTGAGTTACAGCACAATGGCACTAAATATACAGAACCAACTGATAGTGCCAACATCCTGGCAGATAGGTTTAGTGCTAACTTTACCCTCCTTTCATCCCCTAAAGGGCCCATCTCTATACCAGAAGAATGCAACGTTCCTGTAATCACGGCTGCACAGGTAAAAAAACGCACTATCCAAAGCCAAGAACACAGCATCCATGGGACCTGACAGCATCCCAGACTGTGTTCTACATGAACTACAGAACGAACTGGCACCCTACCTAAGTACCATGTTCAGTCATAGCCTCACCTCAGGCTATGTGCCTACTGAATGATGCACAGCGATGGTTATCCCACTCCACAAAGGGAGAGCCTCCACAGACCCCAGAAACTACCACCCCATTAGCCTAATGAGCCTGGTCTGCAAGGCTATGGAATGTATCATCATAGAACTTATAAACAATGACATTGGTAATCTCCAAACTCAGGACCCCACCCAGTTCGGGTTTGTAAAAGGCAGATCATGTCTCCTAAACCTGACAGACTTCTTTGAAGCAGTCACCAAAGCTGTAGATGAGGGTAAGGTGGTTCACACAGCCTATCTAGATCTCACCAAGGCTTTCAACACCATCCCCCACTCTGGAATTATAGATAAACTCACTAAACTAGGTATAAATCCCTATGTCACAAGATGGGTTGTCAACTGGCTCACTGACAGAACCCACAATGTGAAAGTAGCAGACTCCAAATCCAACTTCAGACCAGTGACAAGTGGAGTACCACAGGGTTCAGTCCTGGGTCCTGTCCTGTTTGGTATCTACTTCTCTGATGTACAGAAGGTCTTTGTCTAATGAAGTTTGCAGATGATTACAAACTAGGAGCCATAATCAAAACTCCAAAAGATGTGGACATCCTACAAAAGGGCCTTGCTGAGACAGATGCCTGGTGTCAAAGCCATGGCCTCAAGCACAATGCCAAAAAGTGCATTTTCATCCCTTTTGGTAAAAACTCTGTACCCATGAGCTACCACATAAGCTGTAGTCTACTTAACACTGAAAGTGTGATAAGAGACCTTGGGACACAGGTGGACAGTAGTTTCTCCTTTGATAATCACATTGCCACAGTAGTCAGGAAATCCTTCTACATAGCACACCTCATCACAAAAGGTTTCTCATCCAGGAAAAAAGAGGTCATTGTTCCCCTCTACTCGTCACTCATTAGACCCATTATAGAGTACAATGCCCCTTTTGGTATGTGCCTCACAAAACATCTACAATAACGGGAATGGCCACAGAAATAGCTCACAAAGAGGATTACCAGCCTCAAACAGATGCCCTAAGCAGACCGTCTCAAAAAACTGCAGCTTTACTCTGTCGCATATGAGCATCTGAGATGTCAGGGGGGCAGCACTCTGCTGGGATAGATATTTGCCCTTTTGTTGGGGAGGGGGGGGGACGTTTGCACTGAACCTGTCAGCTAGGATGTACTCAGAGGCAATCTCTGCCTAACACACAAAGCTATGTCAAACCCAGAGCTTTTAGACATGCTTCACTTAAAGAAATCCCAATCCCTACAAGCTACATGCTCTAGGGACCTAAACCTTGTCACCACAATAAACAGAACATTCTGGAGGGATAGATTCCTGTCCCAGATACTTCCCATACTCTGGAACAAACTACCTATCTATATCAAACAAAGCTCCTCATTAGCACTCTTCAAGAAAAATCTTGATGATTGGATGGGAGACAGGAAATTCAGCCTGGGGATCACTTCTGTGGCTCTGTTCAACAGTGGCACAGGAAAATAATTTTCTTGGGTGGCAAAAGCCAGGGTATATTTTGGATAGGCTTATATAGGCCCTAGGACCAATAGCCCAGTACCTACTTATGAACAGAGAGGTGATTGGGATTCATGGGAAGGAAATAATGTTCCACCTAGGAATGCCTGGCTTCCATCCCCCAAGAACACATGATCCTTGTAGGTGCCAGTACTGGAGCCACTGCAACAGGTCCTGAGGGGATTAAAAAAAATGAAAGAAAGAGCAGTGGCACAGATCACATTCACATAAGGCATCTCTTTCAGCCATAGACTAAATCCTCCTTCTCAATTAATAACATTGTCTATGAAACAGAATATCCCTTGCCACAAATTCCCCATCTCTGCCTCTGCCGGCATGACTCCAGCTAGATTGTGATGGCAGATGTCAGTGCTTATCAGTGCAAATGATGATGACTGTGACCAATGCACCCTCCTTTTAATGTATTGTATATATAGATGAATGATGCAAAGTATGATATGATCATGCCCTATCCAGCATAGCCTTTGACTAACTCTAAATTCAAAATAATCAATATGAGTGTTGCAACAAGTAGCATACTCACCTTTGGTAGTGGAAGACCAGAACACTGTGGATTCTGTCAGAGACAAAGCTGACTCATCTAGTGTGCTGTACTGGACTCTGATGTAGTGCCTCACTCCTTCAGCTCTTTAAGAGAACAGCAAAAAAGCACTTTAGTGTAGCAAGCCTATTACAACATTTGTAGGAATAGAATTGCTTCTGTCAGATATATACCACCAGCTCTTCCATTCAAGAGCAAAAAAAAAAAAAAAAAGCTTTACTGTAGTAAGCCAAGTGCAGCAATTGTAGAATTCAGATTACTACAGAAACACTCCTGCTCCCATTCTAGCTCTTCCACTGAAGAACAAAAAAAAACTGTAGCAAGCTAATATCAGCTTGTTAAAGCTTAACACACAGGAAGCTTTGCAGTGCCTTTCTGTGCCAGCATTCTGCAATGCCATTATGAAAAGAATGCAGGAACTGTTCTTCATGATCATGCCTCCTAAAACTTTGCACCCAGAGGACTGCCCCTCTTTGCCCCACCCCTGCTACTCCAGGGGAGCTGTACTCCTGAGTGGGTTATCTTTTGGATAAGACTTAAAACTGTGGTCCTATCTGCATGAGTTGGTGGTAGCTCAGGTGGATGTAGAAGATTCCATGACACGCATTGAAAAGAGAAGGGATTGTCTATTGTGTATATCTTCACAATTACAATAAGCACCTGCAGCAATTGAAGAGACCACAAAGGTTCCTCACAAGGAAAATTCAAGGTCTTCTGCATCTGTCCAATGTGGATCATCTGAAATCACTGCCACTTTATTCTGTTTCATACAGACTACTTAGAGGCGATATCTGCCTTGCATATAAGGCAGTCTCTGACTCTGCTTTATTGAAAATGCTGCATATTCACAAGTCAAATAGTACACGGGTTTCTCACTCTAAAGACCTTAACCTGGTATGCAACATTAATAGAACCTGTTGGAGGGACAGATTTTTCTCCCAGAGGTTACCACACCTTTGGAACAGACTCCCACTTCATGTCAAACAGACCACCTCATTGGCCCTCTTCAAATGCAATCTGGAAGATTGGATGGGTAACTAAATTCACGGTGGGGGTTACACCTGTGGACCTCTAGGACAAAGGCAATAGGTGCTGTTTGTGGAAAAAAGGGTAGACCTTGGCTAGGCTTGTAAGAGCCTTATGGCCATTAGCCTAGTAACTTTGTATGATCCTATGATCCTATATATATATATATATATATATATATATATTTATATATTTATATATATATATATATATATATATATATATATATATATATATATATATATATATATATATAAATATGCACATTTATTTATATTTATATATTAGCTGACCATCAATTAATAAAAAAAAAACATATATTATACATATGATCCCATTTCTTCCACAATTAAAATCTAATTATTTTCAACATTTCCTGCAAATTTCAAACTGCATTAAATAATAACTCATGAACTCTTGCATACCAAATACTCCAAATTATATTTATTTATTTGTTTGTTTTATTTATTTTTTATTTTTGTTTTGTTTACCTGGATAGTACTGATCACAACAGACCATTTGCAGGCACAGACTAGGTAAAGAAATTCACAAAAAAATAAAACAGAACAAATTAACAAAGAATAGTCACAGAAGGTAGATACTCCCACAGACAACTGAAACAATATGTAAATATTATTAACAGAGTAGAACAATGTGCATTAATATTAACAGTAAATATGAAAGAGAAGCAGCAGGTGAGAAGAGATGGTCAAAGTAAAGTGATGTAGGTAAAGAGGGAGTTAGGTTATATGCCCCAGTGGAAAAAACACTTGCAGTCAGATTTTTGATGCAGGTGCCTTTTGAGTTGTGCTATGAATGTGGGGAGAGAGGAGGCATCTTTTTAGGTGATAGGAGAGGGATTGCCAGTGTGTGGGTACAGGAATGAAGAAAGAATGGTTGCTACATTGCATTTTGTTTTGGACTATCTAGGGTGAGGCAGTTAATTGGGAGAGGTTGCAGAGGTTGTAGGGGGTGGCTTTATTATAGAGTTAGGCAGTGGCGGCTGGTGACTTCAAATCAAAGGGGGGCTGCAGGAGACAGCTGAATGGGTGGGGTCAATGGGAAGGGTAGGAACTATGCTCAAAACCACAAAAAACTAAATTTAATTAAATACGCTGCCCTGGGTGCCAAACCGTCATTATGAGAGTCCAATCGAGACAAAATGAAGTGTAGAAGAATAAAAATATTTCAGTGCATTGGCTGCATGACAGCTTAATATCTAGATGGAAACAAACAGGTTGTGAGGCATGAAAAAATAAAGCACATTTTAAATACATTACTGAAATGCCAGTCATAATCAAGTATAAGAAAAACAAGCAGCACTCAACTCAAACCACTTCTCCTTGCACTGTAGTTCTAATTATAATTTATATTCAGCTTTATTAAAGTACCAAGCAACACACTGAAACTGAAAGTAGAAATCTCTGTGATACCCCCACTTGTAAAAATGTTTCTTATCCAAAAAAGACCTGCTGCCTGACAACTATCTACTTGTTTCATGGGGAAAACATGATCAAAGTAAAAAATGAAAAGCAAACAAGAAACAAGCTCAAGATACATTGCTTAAAGAATTACTGTGCAGGAAATGGACCACACATGATTGGCATTCTGTTTAGTTTATGGGTAAAGCCTGCAGAGATGACTGGAAGTCTCCAACAAGTGTAATGAACTTCTTAAAATAATGTAATCCTGTCCTTTATTACAAATACTGTCATATGCATTTCAATACCCAAGGCTTATACATTATCTAGTTAAGTATTTTCTGCATGGCAACAACAGAAAGGCTTTCAATGTTGGCAATTCTTTAACAGTATGTTTATTAAAGCTTACTTGCATCTTACAATCTCAGACAAGCTTACCTGATGTTCATTAAAGTATTGCTACTTAAACACAGAGCAACAGGCACTTTGAGTAATAAGCATAAATCAACAGTACAAACATATGACAAACCAGATCATTCTGCAAAATCAAGGACAGATGAAAAGCCACTGTAGTACTTGTTCCTACCTTGGATGGGGGGATACTCTGCACATTTACACTGCATAACTACTCCTTGCCTTGCTTGGACACATCCAGAGTCACTACATGGGGGAGTGGGGTGCAACAAGTGTCACAATTTGAAATGTCTCTGGCTGACTATGATGGCCCTGACACATTTGTCATACCTCTCAACCTCAGAGCAAGAAATCTGGACAAAGCCATACATAGAAGTGGGACAAAGGCCCAAAAATATTTTAAATATTGCTCTTATAAACTTAGAATGATAATAGAATAGGTCTTGCATTAGTATGACTTTTCTGAAGGGTATGAAATCTGAAACTCAAATGTCTGCCATTATTTTCTGACTTCAGTCTTTAATGATTTGTCACTAATTTGCCAAAAAAAAAAAAAAACTATTTTATGAAAAATGGACCAAAAATGTGATGCAAAAATATAAAATAGCCACACAATACAGCTGGGAACCTGTCAAAGAAGGGACACTTTAATATTAGTACTGCTAACTTGATCAGCTGACAAAATAAAATAATCTACATGCATTTCTGAAATAAAAGTAATCTATAACTCTGATTATTACAGTTATTTCTTAACTGAAAAACCTCCATGTTTTCTTCCAAAATTGCTATTTTGCAGAGGGATTATTTGGGGGAAGACCTACATTTTGAGCCAAAATCAGGGACAGTTGAGAGGTTTGGCTATGCCTAATTTTATAAAGCAATTTATTTGCATGTACCTCTCAACCTGTTAATACAATAAATCTGGACAAGGCCAAATATGTAGGGGGAACATATAAACAGTACTAAAAATTGCTCTTGTATAAACTAAGACAGTTGATAGAATAACAGGTTTTACTTTAGCATGCATTTTTCTGAAGATTATGAAGTCTGAAACTCAGTGTGTCATTATATAGTGACTTAATTCCTAAATGATTTGCCAGAAAACCACAAATTTTATGAGGAACAAACCAAAAATATGAAGCAAAAATCTATTCATTCTTTGAAAATCTGGACAGTTGGGAGGTATAGTTCAACTGGGGCTGTATGAGTTTGCCACCCTTCCCCCTCACAACATGGTCGAATGGAGCCTCCCCCCTGCAGCCATTCCAATGATCCATTACTTGGCTATTTCACTCCATTTACCATAAACACTAATGTGCATACTGCTTTACTTCTATGATGATTTGGACTTCATTTGAAAGTTTTATTTTGCATTTTACAGCACAAACACTAAGACATCTGCTAAACAAAGCAATGCAGTCTCACAATGAAAACAGACTTAGCATTAAGACTTCTCTGCCCTTGAAACTCACATTCATTGAAACAGCATTGAAACCCACATTCAAAGAAAATACATTTTGAAAAATGGCAGATAAAGATTAATTCTGGGCCATTTTCAAATCATAGGACCCTTGCATATGAAACATACATGTGCTCTTTGATACACCTTCCTGATTGTACTAAATTATATTCCTTGTAGAATACAGTACAGTTGTTAGAGGTCATTTTAAATTTATTAAACAATGAAACAAAACGCATGCACCAATAATGACAAAACTGCCCAATTCAGAATATTTTTCCAGTAAACAATGAAACAAAATGCATGTACCCATAATGGCAAAACTGCCCAGTTCAGAACATTTCCATCATAAAAGTCTACTCAAACATCTACAGTCCACCATTATCAGTAAATATGCACAATTCTACAGTCCACCATTATCAGTAAATATGCACAATCTCTGAAGAAGTAAAAGTCATCTAAATAATTCCACATTAAAGAAATCTGTAACTAATGAAGAGGTTGCAGCTAGCAAACACCTTTATATTTCATAGTTTCATCGAAAAATAAAGTGTCTGTTGCCCCTGAGGAATAGATTACCTATATTACATTAAAAAAAATGATAAGCTAGTAATATTGCAATAGGAAATGGATGGCACACTGATAACAGGCTTATAGTTAGCATCTTCGTCAAGGAAGACATTCTCAGTACGGCAGCATCCACCCCTTGTGGGAGTAGAACCCACAGCCTTCTGCATCAAAAGCAAGTACACAACCTGTTGTGCTATTAACAATGCAAGCAGACTTAGCATAAGCAATACTAAACTTCTCTTCTCCTGCATTTCTCAGCTCCTTGTAATATCTACTCAATACTCAACTGCATCTCAACTTTGCAGCACAAGAAATCTGGAAAAAGCCAAAATTGATTGGGGGGGGGACAAAAGCCCAAAAAACAGGGACACATTAAACATTGCTTGTATAATCTTGGAAAGTTGCTAGAATAAAATGCTGTGTTACCACCATACATTTTACTGCCAAGGTCCCTGTGCAAAACAGTCAGAGCAATATAGAAATCATTAATTTAAACAATATAGCATATGCCTTGATCCTACTTAGTACCACCAACATAAGTGTAAATAACCTATATCACACCATTAAAAATGTGTGAATAAAAACATCACCAATGCAGATATTCATGGATGCCACTGCAATTTTTAACATTTCTTGAAATGTTGTGAAATAAACCTCAACATTTATGCAAGAAATAATTAATGCAAATAACAATAAAACTTGAAGTACTCACTGAATACAGCATACACAACCTATAATATTTCCAAAGATTGCCAACAACCTACCTGCTCCCATACTTTATTTAAATATGTTTTAAGCCAAAGACTATTAATGAGGCTAATTAGCATGAAGATTTGCAGAAAACAATTGGCACACGTCTGTATGAAGTGCTTGGCAGGCAATGATGTTTATCAAAGCAAGTTTACAAGCATCAAAGTTAGCCTGCAATATATACACTGATGATGTGGCATACACCTTCCAGATATGCCCATCTAGGCAGAAGTAAAATTTAAGACTCCATTAAAAACTGTGTTCTCAGGACACAGCATTCTTACTGGTGACCTGACTGCTTCCTTGTACAGTAAATGGATGAAATGATGTCTGAGCTGCAACTTGACCAAAAGAGATACTCTGCCCCTGCTGCATGTGTACTCTGCCTGTGAAGCTAGGATGTGGAACAATGTAAGAGCCTACCCTATTAAGGAAATCTGGAAGATGATCATTGGAGAGCTGAAGAGAAGAATGGGGATTTACTGGTCATCTGTTCAGGTGTGCCATCATCACAATGACTTATACTGATGGATGCCTGAGACCCTGACCCTGCACCATTGGATCAACATGGTTCACAGAACAACACTGGAGAACTAGGGGTACTAGGTACAACTGCCCCAAATCTAACACCTCAACATTTTGCATGAAAATCTATCTGTCCAAGTATTGCGATAAATGGTTATCATTATTTATAATTATTTCTCTGTTTCTTTGTTTAGTGCAAAATTAACAAAATAAACAAAGTGATAATGTAGACCTTAACTGAGAGATAACTATGTAACATGCATGTGTGAAACACCAGTCTATTGCTTAACAATTGGTATAGTATTTAACAGTGTGCACTGATATGTTATCAGCTTGTCCATCATCCCATTTGCCTGCATCGGGAACAGCTCCAAGGTTGCAGTTCCTACACTTGCCTATGACATTTGTGTTCTACAAAATATCCCCTCAAACCTCAAAGAGTAATACTAAGCTATATCGATTGTACAAAGCACTCACCCTGTACTCGTGGAGGATCTCATAAATTAGTTGCCTACATTTCTTTCTCAATACTTCATTCTACTAATTATGTATATTTAATTGTTTTTTTTAAGGAAGAAGGGGTGAATACTAGATGGAGCATGCAGAGGGGGCAAAGTATCAGGAAGTTTGAGGAAGAAAATGGGAAGACCCATCTTGAGGAGTAGAGTCAGACACAGGGCAACCTTATTCACATTGAAAACACTCTGCCTTCTACTAGGCCTGCCAGCCCTTATCCAATAGAAACATGCCATGCATCCTTTTTTCTGCAGGTATGTAAATCATAACACATGCATTTTTGCTAGCCTACCATTTTCCTTATTATTTGTATTTTTTTTTGTTTTTGTACCATTGTCTACCATTCTTATGCTAAAAGTCCTATTGACAAACCTGTCTCATCCTCAATTTTTTTCTGAGTTGTCTTATATATATATATGTGTGTGTGTGTGTGTGTGTGTGTGTGTGAGTGTACTTATTTCTTTTGAGTTTTGTCCCATAGACTCCACAATCATTATCATTGGCTTCAAAAAATACAGCCTTTTTTACTTAGTCCCTGTTTTAGTCTATATAAATATTACTTTTGTACTTCCATTTTTCTTGTGTCTCAAAAGTAATTTGAGTTATACGCTTCCCCATCTCCTTTTAAGACTTGTTTATAGTGTACAAAATAATTTACCACTTTCATAAAAACATGATTAAGTCTAATTCTTTACAATTCTGATAATTTCATTTGTAACTGGAGCTAACAATGCAACTTTTAACCCCAATTATATCAGATGGCAATATGGTAGCCTCCATCAAGCATACAGGCCCAAAACAGCATGTTCAACATTTTTTACTCAAAGTTAATGAAGAAATTCATATCATACACTACTGGGATTCTAAACTGTCCTTTCATCACTGTTAAGTAAAAGCTACAAAATATACTTAACCAAATGCTGCTTTAACATCATGAAATGTTGACATTAAACAGGCCATTTAATTTACATCTTTAACCTCAGCAAAGCAAGCATTTTTTATTCCAGTACAGCCACTACAGGCTGCTCCCCACATTAGTGTCCTCATTTTCAGCATTATTCATTTCCACTCATATGTACCTGCATTTGCATCTGTCTCTATCCACTGACCAGGATTAACTTACTCTCCATTGTCCTTAGGTTTCTAAGTGTGATTAGCATTCAGTCCACTACCTCAGCACAGAACTGTGCATAACAGAACATCACATTCTCAGACTTTTATCTAATTTTCCCATTATTTCTCCTCATATACACACACACACACACACACACACACACACACACACACACACACACTCACACACACACCCTTTGTCCCTCTTACCTTCATAGCTGTCCACGTAGATCCCTTCGTTCAGTAGACCTTTACATCCTATAGCTGGCGCGTTTGAGCACATCCCCGCGAGATCTGGAACACATCCACCACACGTGCGAGATCCCCGATGAGACTCCAGCCTGCCGACGTTGCAGTCCGGGTCCGATCTGTTCCCAGTGACAGTCTATGCAGTTTAAAACTGCATAGATTTCTGGGAGCTCCGTGCTTCATGTTTCCCAGTCCGGACTGCTGCTGAAACAGTCTGAGCATGCTCCAGACTGTCTCAACAGCAGTCCAGACTAGTGCGCATGCGTGAAAGTCCGCGATCTTTTATTTTTTTTTTATATTTTCTTTTTCTTTTTATTTCTTTATTTTACAGTTGAGGGGGCTGTAGTCCAGCAGTCCAATAGCACGGGCCGCCCCTGGAGTTAGGCTACAATATAATGAGAAGGCACCTGGCTGAAGTAGTTTGAAAATAAGTGACCCTAGGAGTATCTCAGATTTGTATCAGACAAGTAGCCATTTGACTTTGAAGTGGGTGATGAAGTGATATTCCCGAGGGGGGAAATGGAAATGAATCAGCAGATTTTGTTTTTACTAAACATCTTTCTATCAATATTTGCTCATTCCTCCTCAAATTCATTCCATGCCAACCATATAATATCACATATATATTAATATTGTATATTTTATTACTATTTCTTTTTAAACCTTTTTTACATGTAGTCCCATATCATTTTTACCCTATCACACTCCAAAAACATTACTTGCTGTTTCCATTTGGCATAAAAATTACATATTCTTTCTGAAAATTATTTATATTTTATATTTCCCTTAATTGGAAATTTATTTATAGTTAATCTCCATAAAAAAATTGACATACTAATATGTTTTTAAATCTATCCCTCCTTCTCTGAATAGCTTGCACTAGTTCTGTTTTAAGCCCCTCCCATGGATTAACTATATACTTTGACCTAACAATAGACTCAGTATACTTTCTTCTGTTATCCACAATATTTTTCAAATTTCCACAGTAAAATTTCATCCTAACATGTTTTTAATCTTCACATTAATAACCCTTTTTTGTCATTTTTGTTCAAACATGTTTTCCCAAAATCTTATTTAACCTTATATGTCTTTCCTTCCAAATCTTCATTCTTAAATGCCCTTTTCAGTGTAATCCAAAATAAATGTATTAATCCCAGCCCCACCTCCCCACATTGCAATTGAAATATATAGTACCACTTTTACTGGATTCAGCCTTGATCTCCATATAACTCTGAAAAAAATCTACAAGATCTCCTTTTCTTTTTCTAATGTACTCATGTCAACATTTGCCAAATATGCCAGTCTTCCTAACACCCCAGAATTAACCTTTTTCCTGAAGGCATTCTAAATGTTTTCTAATACAACCCTATTTCCTTCAAATGTTTTATTAACTCGACTCGTCCAACCTATTTACTTTAAATGTTCTATTAATTCATCAGACTCTTTCAAAATACATTCAACTTTTCCATTCTTCACTCTTAACAGAAAAACACATTCCTTCTATAATCACAATATCCCTTAACAGTTTTCCTTTTTTCTTTACTTAATATTAAACTTACCTGCTTCTATAAGTGAATTAAATAAATCAAATCTTTCTTCATACATAATTTATTGTTTGTGATCACATCATCTGCATAAGACAAAATAGCAGGAATCCTAATACTTCCTTGCATCCTATATTCAGCTTTCTTCATATAATACTCAATTTCTCCTCCTACAGCATTCATCACTAAAGCAAATAAAATGTTATTCATCAAACATACATGTCTCGCTCCACATTTTAATCTTATTTCATCACTAATCCACTGATTAACAAAAACACAAAATGCATATCATATGAAGATTTAGCATTTATCCACTTCCATAGCCTATCCTGTGTCTCTTCTAATAAGAAATCATACATTCATTCTCTATGGAAAAAAATGTTCATCACCCCCTTCATAAAGAAGGACCCTTATCTGATATAACCAATTTAAGAGGTATTGCCATATTATCTCCTTTGTGAAACATTCTGGAGAAGTGCATTCGCAAGCAACTTCTTCAACATATTCCTCAGGAAAAGCTCCTGACCCTAACACAGCATGGTTTTAGACCCACCCATAGCACTACCATGGCCTTATTAACTTCCACAAATACTATTAACAAAGCCAGATATGAATGCAAACTTATTTCATCTGTATTCCTTCATCCTTTGGATCAAGTGTCTTACCAAAAGCCCCACTACCAACTGTCTTCTCTTGGGCTATTACAGTTTACACAACTGTGGTTTAATAACTACTTAACCAATAGATACAAGTCTGTTAAATGTCTCTCCACCTTTTCTCCATTCTTTCCTGCCAATACTGTTATGCCACAGGTTTCCATTCTCAGCCATATACTCTTTAATATATTCACTAACAATTTACATAAACTCTCTCAGCAAGCTTCCCTCATACAATGTGCTGATGATTTATGCATTTCCAGCAACATAACACATATTTAAAGAATTATTCAAGAAGCCTTTATCTCTGTTGAAAGTTGGCTACAAAGTAATCACCTGGTACTAAATCCCCCTCAGAATAAATTACTTTTTTTCCAAAATCCCATTTCCATGAAAAAAACAACTTTAAAATTTCTTCCTTAAATAATACTATGGTTGAAGTTACCCCATATATAAAACTAGTTGGCATGACAATCAATGACAATCTTAAATTCAATTTACATATCCACAACATCAGGAAAATCAATCAAAAACTAAGTACCCCACACAAAGTAAAGAAATTCCTTACAGACTCTGTCAAGGTGATTCTAGCAGCTACTACTTAACTCTTATCCTCTCATTTATATGGAGCCCTTATCATGACCAACATACAAACCTCACTTAATTATAAACTTGAAAAGTGCTGTAACAAAGTTGACAGATTCACTTGCAACAAACCTTACTGGACCCACCACTGTTTACCAGTGAAAACACTTAACTGGTTTGAGCTTCCTCAACACCTATCTTATACTCAGCTTAGCTTAACCCATAAAAATCATCCATACTCCATCCACCTTCCCAGAGTTAGACTCCTACTCCAATACTATATTCCAAATTATTTCCTTTAGTCAGATAATAAACACATGCTGTCTATCTATAAACCTCAATGGAGTGATGGGGTCAGTCTCTATTCCAGTAGTGTAGCTAGAACTTGGAATACAATTCCCATATCAGTCAGGTCTATCACAAACCTTTATCTTTTCAAACTATTAATGAAAGACTTTCTCTTTGCCTCCTGGCTGTGTCCCTACTCCTCATCTGGGACATAGCTCTCACTCTTCATCACTTTTCTTATACTTCCCTGTAAAGCACTAAATCACTTAACCTGCTTATACCCTTCTAATACCTCACTTTATTGTGCTTCTTAAACTGCTACACTTACTTCTAATTAGCAAAATCAAATTATTACTCCTCTGTTAACTTTCAAACTTGCTTATCTCCTTATACCCACTCTACTGTATTTCTTAAATTACTCCTATCTATGTTACACACCACTGTTCTATCTGTAAAGTCTTAGTTCAAGGCCTGTAAATTTAATGTTTGTGAATAGCAATACACGTTTTATTATACTTTCTGCTATGCTATGTATTCACTGAACTTGCATTATAACATTTATTATTGTAAATATTGATTGCATTAAATATGATACCATGGAGCTTTTCTCCTGTGCCATACACCTGTACCCAGTTGGACTTTCCTGGTAAGCAAATGCCAATCAATAAATAAATAATAAGTAAGTAAATAAATATAACAGCATTCAGACCTTTTCCTTGAATCCCATATTTTCAAAAATACTCCACAATCGTATATGATTTATGTTATGAAATGTTATCAACATCTCCACTACCATTTTACCTTTTCTTGCCTCTGCATCATATAATCTACTATCTCTTTCACATTTAATAACAAGTTCTTACTATATCTCCCTTTTAACACATACATACCTGTTCTCAATACTTCATCCAAAACTTTACTAAAATGCATTTGAAGAAGTTTCATGAACATCTTCTAATCTGAATTATTTAAAATAATTGGTCTACAGTTAAATATATAATTTCTTTTTCCTTTCTTTTTTTCCAAATAAACTTAATCATACCTGGACAAATGACTTTACACAAAAACCTTTTCTAGCCAGTCATTCAAAATTTTAACAAAAACTTCCATTTGGCATATCTGCTATTTTTTAAGTCATATCCTATCCCATATAAAACAGTTACTGGTTCCTCTTTCTCCAGTTTTAAAACATCTTATTTCTTCACTTCTATCAGTCCTTAAAGCTGGTGAATATATGGACTGAGAATGCCTTAATACTTTATCACTTCCCACATCTTATTAATACTTACCATCTTCTCTTTAACGCTGCAACTCATATAGTTTTGAATCACTTTCATTATACCTTTCTGATCCTTCACAATTCTACCATCCACAGCCTTAATCACCCTTATTAAAATATTAATTCCTTAACAACTTTCCGTAAACAAGGATACCTCTTCTTTTTCACATTGGAAAAAAAATAGTATTGCTTAAACAACAAACTTTTTATGCTTTCTTTATTTAAATTTATAATTCCAAATCTTTATTAAAATAATCCTTATTATAATTCCCCATACCGTGTGACATTGTTTATCAGTTCTGTATATTTACCACCTTTCTCTTTTCTCAAGTCATACTCTACTTCAAAAATAGCATTTTTATATTTTTTCTTTGAACATCACATTCCAATCAAACCAGTTTTCAAAATAAATCTTTAAAGTCAAATGATTATTCCACAACTTAATCATGTCTTCATTTAATCCCACACTTAATATACTTTTTAGTTAACATTTTAATACCCTCCACTTTCTTAATTAATTTACCATTGTCACCAACTTCTATCCATATTGCAACTGGATCAGAAAATACAGTAAACAAAACACCTCCATTAATTTCTTTCACCTGTTTTGACGATAAATAATTAAATAAATAAATAAATAAACCATCAACCCTGTTCTTAAGTTTCCTTTTTTAGATGTCCAATGCACATGATCCCATATCCTTAAACCTCTACATTTCAATATTTCCTCCATTTTTAATGTATTCTTTTACATTTCCCTTCCTAAAATCACAGTTACAGTCCTCTATCACAATAATATTCATATTAACAATCACATACTTACTTATCTCTTCAAATAATTTCCCTGTCTTTAATTTTTGCACACACATAAATTCCTATTAATCTATACACCCTTTTATTCATTCACATCTACAATAGATCTTCCCCCAACCTTTATCACTATTATATCCAAAAACTTTATCTTGTCATTAAACAAAAAAACTGCCCCAGAATATATTTCTTTTCCTAAATTCCACACAATTATATCATACAAAATATTTTCCACTTGAAATCTATCAATATCATTAATAAATCTAACATCCTGATGGCATACTACATCTGCCTGTAACTTTACACACTATTCCAAAATACTTAACCTTCTTACTCAATTCACTAAGTAATGCACATTCACAGAAACTAACTTTAATTTAGTCCTTCATTTTCCTAGCCTAAAAAAGTCTATTTTTAAATTTTGTTTTCTTTAATCTCACTGTCAGCCCAATAGAAATATTTTTATTAGTACCCCCAGTTTCTTCATTTTCTTCAGTTTGTTCACTATCCAATGTCATATTTATTATCTCTACATTCCCTACTTGATTCAAACCCCTCTAACTTTATCTTACTTTTATCTATGAAATACACTTCATTTTTTCCTTTTTCTGCCCTGTCTTCATTTGAAGAATATATGTGCACGTTCCTCCTGTAAGTTTTTGATTAAAACTAAAATGGCTATCCTTTTTTACAATCCTACATTTAGTTTTACATGTATACATGGTATACATGGTCAGGCCCTCTTCCCCACTTTGATTACAGCTTACCTTATCACATTATTTAATTAAATGCAATACTTCCATGCAAAGAAAAAAGTCTTTGGTTGACCTACATACTTCAAAGCTCCCCTCAAATTATTAACATAAATTACAATAGGTACACAAACAATGCATTCATTTTCAACTTCTAAAATAACCCCTGTTCCTCAGTACCCAACTCCATTCCATAAATTTTCTTCTCTATTTTTATACCATAATTTTTTTCATATAAATTCAACTTATACATTTCAATATCATTGCCATCCAGCTCATCAGATCTAAAGTGCAAATGAAAAGTCTTTTTGAATAAAGAATTCTGTCCTGAAAAAAATAAAAGAATTCTAAGGAAACACATTTTTCTTTTATCAACACCCATCAAAAATCTGTCCAACATAATGATAATGCCCATTTCAAACATAAGGTAGCACAAAGTTTCTTTTCAAAAGTGTATAAACAATCTTATTTTCTCAGCTGAAAAAACTAATGGCAACAAAATGTTGTCCCACATATAGTTTCTATCACTAATTAAATCATATTTGATTCCAACACTATATCCTTTCTTTTTCATATAACTGGATCATGTGTCATGTCCATCTTCTACTTTCCCAACAATGTCAGCATGTACTTTAGAAACTTCCTCGGTCACAGATTCATTACTTTTTATACTTAGTACATCAGATTTCTACCCTTTTCCTTCTAAAAAACATAGTGATGTTAGCCCACAATAATACCAGAAACTCACCAGGTTCCTCCTGTCCCATCATTCAAACAAATATCTTATCATCTAACTCTCCAGCACAAACCTCTGTAATCACAACTTCTTGATTAATCAAGTCATCACCAGAAGCAGTGAAATTCTACCCATTTGTACAGCCTAATTCAATGTTGGACTCAGTGAGATCCTCTGTACAAATGGAATATGTTAAAACATCCACACTAGTTCTGCCTTCTCCTTCATTATTGCAGCAACGCTATCTTCCAACATCACACTACACTCCTCAAGGCTGCCTCTGCTTAAGGAATGGGAGTAAACTGTGTGCATCACTTCCACATCTTTGAAAAGACTAGGAATCTTTTATTCAAAAAAAAATGATTTGCAAAAAAATTACATGTTTACAAATTTGCAAATATACAATTTTTACATTCCATTCTTTACTACCATAAATTCATAATTATCTTATATATTATACCAGGTTTTCATCCTCATTAGACACCCCCATTCCTTTTTCTATAACCACCATCTGATTTTATTCAATACTAATGCTAAAATCCGTTTTCCATTAAACATAATTTAATTTATCCTTTCAATCCGTATAACTCATATAACATAAAATAACTTTACCTATTCTTTTAACATATGCTTTACTTCTATTCCTATAACATCTATATCTAATCATATCCATAGTTATGTTATATACTTATTTTATATCTTCAAAAATGCTCAGTAGTTTTCTCTTCCCCACAATATAAACATATTCTTTCATTGGAAATTTATCTATTATCAGTCTCCACAAAAGTCTTGACATTCTACTTCCTTTTTATAGCTTTATTTTTTTTCTTTTGCTAGATTTTCCCATGGTTTAACATAACATCATATCATTATATTTTTCTACCATACAATCCTTTCCTTTTCTGTCATCGTTTTTTATTTTTCACATTGATATTTTTCTTCATAACATTTTGTTCTTCATTTACACATTTTTTCTCTTTTACCCACTTTTACCATACTCCAGAATGTATGATACATTTAAATTTTCTTACAACTAATCTATAATTTCTTTTTATTTATCCATTTTAATTGTTTATATAAATTCAGTGGAGTAGTATATACCACTAGGCTAACTAACCCTAAATCTGCTTCCTTTTTATTTAATTATGAAGCTTCTCTTTTTACTGGATTCAATCTAGAACCCCAAATAAATCAAAATATATCTGCAATAATTGTTTTTCACATATTGATGGCTTGTCAAGAATCTCGGTGGCAACACTCAGATCTGCTCTGAGTTACAGCACAAAGACACTAAATGTACAGAACCAACTGATACTGCCAACATCCTGGCAGATAGGTTCAGTGCTAACTTTACCCCCCTCTCACCCCCTAAAGGGCCCATCTTTATACTGGAAGAATGCAAAGTTCCTGTAATCACAGCTGCACAGGTAAATACTTCACTCTCCAAAGCCAAGAACACAGCATCCATGGGACCTGACAACATCCCAGGCTGCCTTCTACACAAATTACAGAATGAAATGGCACCCCACCTAAGTACCATCTTCAATCACAGCCTCACCACAGGATTTGTGCCCATTGAATGGCACACCGCGACAGTTATCCTACTCCACAAAGGGGGAGGCACAACAGACCCCGGGAACTACTGCCCCATTAGCCTGACAAGCCTGGTCTGCAAGGTCATGGAACGTATCATCATGGAACTCATAAACAAAGGCACTGGAGATCTACAAACTCTGGACCCCATACAGTTCGGGTTTGTAAAAGGCAGATCATGTCTTCTAAACCTGATAGACTTCTTTGAAGCAGTCACCAAAGCCATAGATGAGGGTAAGGTGGTTCACACAGCCTATCTAGATCTCTCCAAGGCATTCAACACCATCCCACACTCTGAAATTATAGATAAACTCACTAAACTAGGTATAAATCCCTATGTCACAAGATGGGTTGCCAACTGGCTTACCGACAGAACCCACACTGTGAAAGTAGCAGAATCCAAATCAGACTTCAGACCAGTGACAAGTGGAGTACTACAGGGTCCAGTTCTGGATCCTCTCCTGTTTGGATCGACTTCTCTGAAGTACAGGCTAACACAGAAGGTCTTTGGCTAACTAAATTCGCAGATGACAGCAAACTAGGAGCCATAATCGAAACTCCTAACAATGTGGACATACTACAAAAGGGCCTCACTGAGACAGATGCCTGGTATCAAAGCCATGGTCTCAAACTCAATGCCAAAAAGTGCATTGTCATCCCCTTTGGTAAAAACTCTGTACCCATGAACTACCACATAGGCGGTAGTCTACTTAACACCAAAAGTGTGATAAGAGACCTTGGGACACAGGTGAATAGTAGTCTCTCCTTTGATAATCACATTGCCACAGTGGTCAGGAAATCCTTCTACGTGGCACACCTCATCACAAACGATTTCTTATCCAGAAAAAAAGAGGTCATTGTTCCCCTCTACTCATCACTCATTAGACCCATTATAGAGTACAATGCCCTTTTACATCACAAGACATCTACAACAACTGGAAAGGCCGCAGAAATACCTCACAAAGAGGATTACTGGCCTCAAACAGATGCCCTACGCAGACCGACTCAAAAAACTCAGAGGCGATCTCTGCCTAACATACAAAGCTATGTCAAATCCAGAGCTGTTGAACATGCTCCACTTAAAGAAATCCCAATCCCTCCAAGCTACACGCTCTGGGGACCTAAACCTTGTCACCACAATAAACAGAACATGCTGGAGGGATAGATTCCTGTCCCAGAGACTTCGCATACTCTGGAACAGACTGCTTATCTATGTCAAACAGAGCTCCTCATTAGCACTCTTCAAGAAAAATCTTGATGATTGGATGGGTAATAAGAAATTCACCCCAGGGTTCACTTCTATGGTTCTGCTTGATAGGGGCACAGGAAAATAATTTTCTTGGGTGGCGAAAGCCAGGGTACCTTTTTGGCTAGACTTGTATAGGCCCTAGGGCCAATAGCCTAATACCTACCTATGAACCTATGAACATAAGTACACTTACTAAATATATTTTTTCCCACTAATACTGAATTTATTCAATATACCCTTTAATTTTAATTCTTCTATTCTTACCCCATTGGACTCTGCTTACATTCTTATTCTCAAGTTTTATATCTAACACAGAAGTTGCATTCATTGTAAAATATATTCCCTCTTTCTTAACCACATCATCTAATCCTTTACTTTTCTCCCTATTTAAAGTCATACATATTGCTTTTAAATGCTCATTCTGACAAAATGTTACTTTTTATAGGTTCATAAGAGATTACTAAGCTAATTACTTAACAGCCCTTACAAGCCTAGCCAATATAACCTGATTTTACCCAATATATGGCTTGTAGATACAAGAGTATGGCATGGATTTATGCCTATGCCTTGAGTGTCTTACAGAGTGCCCTTGTCCATATGGGACATAGGCACTACCTTGGGTATGAATTTCGTATTCCCACCCATTGATCCAAATTGTATTTAAAGAGTGACAGGGAAGAGCTCTGCTTAATGTGAATAAGAAGCATGCTCCAAAGAAGGGGCAACAGCTGTCCTATATATCTGTCTCTCTAGCATGTTCTTTCTGAGTCACTGGCTAGGTTTAAATCCATCGATCAAGTGACCCCTGCGATGTTTGACATGCAGATGTGTAGCAGTTCCATCAGAGCTGGATTTGTAACTCCCTTGTAGGTCAGGCATAGGTCACCCCTTAATAGTCAGTAGGAGACAAGAGTAAAGGAATAGGGCTTTTAGTCTACCCACATAGGACATGTTGTTTGCACTCTATATTTTCTTTGTAATGAATCTCTGAGGTCATTCCAGCTGCTGTAAGTGCCCAGTCAAGTACATGCCAAATGGTACCTTGTACCCAATTATTGGTCTAATGATGGCTGAGTATAGTGGGTCTATAATTCTTTGGATCTGGCAGCTATACCTTTACTTATAAGTTATGCCACATAGAAGGACTTCCTCTCCACTCGGATAATTGGCAGTCAAATTTTAGTCTACTAGCTATCTGCATACCTTGATCTTTCACTTCTGAGTCTACTCTTCAGGGTATTGATACTGTAAATCACAGGGGTACTTGACTTATGTGGTGGTTCAAACTTTTCTTTCTTCAAAGGGCATAATAATTCATATTTTTTTGCATTTATTTTTAGACCATGGTTCTGCACCAATCATCTGTTTGATCTAGACTCTCCTGAAGGATTTTTGCATCACTGGGGGATTCATTGATTGCACCTGACTTGCAGTTGTCAGCAAATTTTGTCATCCACAGGCCTTTTGCATTACCCTTGACATCAGAGAAGTATATTCTGAACAGGAGTGGTCTCAGTACTGAGCCCTATGGCACACCACTAGTAACTGGTCTCTTGCTGGATCTGGATTCACCCACTTTAACTGGGTTCATGTTAGATAATTGAATTACTAAAACATCGAATGTCACTTCACTGAGATGAAACCATCGAGAATTTTAATCTTTGAAAGCTGACTGTCAAATCTCAACACATTGAATTGCAATAGTTGGCCAACAGATGCATGTAAATTAGAATGAATATAAATATTTACTGCCATCATGTTATACATACCAAAAGTAACATAAAAGATGGTAACTTCACAGCTGTTAGCCAACTATTTCAATATTGTTGGGTGTTGCCTTACTATTGTGGACATTACTGAAAAATGCCTTATGGATATACTTAGCTTTGGCGGCTATTTTTACTTCAAAGTATGATTTCAGAGACTTCACTAGTTCTCTAATTTGCTTGTTTAGACTAATGAGGGACTTTTTGCTCTGTTGAATACATTCCCTCTTACTTCTCAACAGGATTTTCTTACTTTTGTTGTACAACCTATTAATACTGGGGTGCACCAGGGTGGTTTGTTTTTGAAGTTTGACCTGGGTTTATTTTGGTCTGGTACTGCTGTTTCTATGCACTTGTTTATATGGCCATGCAGGCTTATTGTGCACACCTCTGTATAGGTTTCTGTGTTTTCTGGATTTGGGGGAGCTTGGAAACTAGCTATGCCATCCCTTAATAGAGGGTAATTTACCTTAGAGAAGTTCTTAAAGTTTTGAGGGTTAGGTAGGGGACTATTTAACCTTTATTTCAAGGGAGGCCACTTTATGATCAAATCTTACCAGTGAGGACATCACACTGGGGTGAGGGTTGGGAAGCACTCTCCCATATTTGTGAGTACCAGATCTCGGATGTGTGTTTCCTAATGGAAGTGCAGACTAGCTGATCCAGGGCATTTGAATTTTTTAAGTCAAGAAATCTTTGGACCTGCATGTTAGTGATTATGTATGTCTCCCAATTAATGGAAGAAGAGTTAAAATCATCCATGCGTGATTCTAGTAACTTCAGTTACAATGTTTGAGTTTCCTGGTCCATGGTGGGGTACCTGTAGCTAGCAAGAATATGGTAATGGATTTTTCCCATGGTTAGTTGGACATAGAGTAACTCAAACATGTCACATTGTTCCCTGGCCTTGAGCTGTGCTTATCCTTTATGTGAACAGATACACATCAACCTTTTGCTCTTTCATGTTCAGTGGGTGGTCAGAATGCATGAAAGGGATTATAGTCATGCTCTGATAGAGTGTTTTCTGTGGATTTAAACCATGTTTCAGTAACTCCACAGGCATCAGCATTCTCCAGGGTGAGGAGAGCTTCCAGGGAGTGCAGTTTCTTATTGAGACTCCCAGCACTGAGCAGTAACCTCTTTAGCTTGCCCTGAGTAGCTTTTGTTATATTAGAAGTTTTATATGTTTGGCATTACCTAAAACAAGGACTAAAGGGTGGATAATGTTTTTGCTAATGTTGGAAAGCCTAGAGGTGACAGGTGAAGACCATTCCTGGCAAAGCAACATGGCTTGTCAACCATGTCCTCCAAGGTTAATAAGTATTGGACTCCTTTGGAATGACACCCGTAGCTAAGCCAATTGCTAAATTTGATCAATTTCTGCTGGTACTGTGGCATCATCCTTGGAGATGGTAGAATGCTGCTCAGTGCTAGGCTCATACCTGCCTGTGACACATATTCCGAGAGCTCAGTCATGTCTCTCATCATATAGTCTAAGGAGGTATGTCTCAGGTTTATTCACACCCACATGGACCATAACTTTGTCCTACTGGTATTTAGAGGAAAGTGATCTGAGTTCTTGCTTGATTTGGAGAATCTTGATGGGCAACTAACTGTAACTTTCTCCTTATCAAGCCTGGCAAGAGGGAAATCAATATGTCTCACAATGGAGTCTCCTATGACCACAATATTGGCTTGTGGAGTGTTTCACCTTGTGGCATTGGAAGGTGAGATGCAATGAGATGTGCCTTTATATGTTGTGATGGGAAATGTCTTATTTGTGTGCATGTAGAGTTTCTGAGGGCTGCGCCTGAGAGGCCTTTGAGGTTTGAGTAGGTTACATGTGAGCACCTCTGCATGTGTGTGTGTGTGTGTGTGTGTGTGTGTGTGTGTGTGTGTGTGTGTGTGTGTGTTCCTTTGTGGCTGTTGTGAGTGATGTGTGTGAGTCACTGATAACCTGTCTGTTGCTTTTGTGTCTGTATGTGAAAATCTAGCCTCCAGTGACAATGTGTATCTATATCTCTCACATACTGTATTTGTCTTTTCGAAAATTAAGTGGTTGTCAGTGTACATAAGGCAATTGCTACATTGCCTCAGAATTCCCATGTCCACCAAGATGGACGAATAGATAGCAGAAAAGTGTCCATCCATGGTTCCAGGTCCTAATGTGTACTTGCAAAAGATAGGAGTGGAGGGTGTTTGTAACCAGATGAGAGAAGATCCTACTTGGTGTTATCTGCAGCTAACCTAACTAGTGATGCTACCCAGCACCCAAATCAGATGGTCTTTGAACAGCAATAGTCCTGGGTGCTATAAATAGTCCTAGCTAAATGCATGAATTCTGTTCCCAGCACAAACTAGTTGCCCCATGAGTAATGCAGAACTGAGGTAAAGTTCTGATGTGTTTTCCCAAGGGAAAAGTCAACTTCTGGTGATTGCATGTATACAAACACCAGTAACTGCAGCTGCATGAACAGCAACTGCTCACAAATGTGAGGCTTATGTTTGATCAGAAAAAAGCAAGTTTTTACACTAACTATGCCATAAGGCTAATCAGGGAAGGACACAATTAAGCTTTCCACCAGCAATTCTCATGTCATATAGGTGAAATCAGCCATCTCCTGCCACAAGAATGCAGACGTTGACCCTCTTAAGGTAACGTGACTGGTTTGGAGCCCAACTGTTAAAGAACCTCAGATGCCTAATACTAGCTAAGAAACATTAGATACAAAGTATTTCAGTGCAGAGCAGCAGCCCTTACAGCAGTTTGAAAATGCAACTTTAAACGTTAAAGAAGTGCAAAAAACAATAAATACACAGCAAAATTCCATAGTATAATGAAAATAAGTAATATTTCCAGAGGTCTGCATCTGTACAGGGCACTGACACAGTGAGCAGCTCCATGTAAGTGTGCCAAATTTATATCAGTACTGGAAATACAGAAAAAGAACTACTGAGCCCTCTGGCCAATAAACAACTACACTTAGATCCCTTTTTTGCACTTTGCAACTCAGAAAAAGCAGGTAAACACATATTGACACTAGCTGAATAATCCCAGTCCTCCTAATGTAAAAGTAAAGTAAAAGAGTGCTTGGAGTTAAATGCTACCAGAAACAAACTTAAACCTAAGGCAAAGCAATACATAATTCAAGATTACAGCAGTGTACCTTAAACAGCTTCTAAAAGTGTGAATATTCAGAAAAAGTACTTCACTTTGTAGAAATGAGCCAAGAGTTACTCAATTTATTAAGGCACTAAAAACAAGGTAAGCTGATTAATAAGCCCTTCAGCCAATAAAACAACTACATGCAGGCATCTCTAGTAGTTTCCCCATACAGACCAGGCTACCACCCACTGCTACTAGATGTAAAGTCTTATGTCTTTTTGAAGTAAAAACACAGAAAAGAGTTTGCTATAGTGTACAAATGTGCTACTTTTTCAAAACAGCTGGCTAGATAATGAATTCAGAGGAAGTAAAGCAACAGGACAGAAAATGAGAGGCAAAATGCATTTAAAAATAAATAACCACAAGAAAAGGCAAATAAAAAAATATATAAATAGCAGTGTAGAAAGGGAGGAGCTTATAAAGATCAAGTTACAGTAAGAATGTGCAGCTTAAAAGCACCACGTTTAAACTGTAGATTAAAGAATTAGAGAGAGGTTATGAAAAATAACCAGCAGGAAGTCACCAACAGTGCTTATAGTTTTTGTAGGTTTTGAGTGTTATTAGAAAAGACAAGGCCACAGGTATTCCCTGTATATTTAAATATCACTCAAGAAATGAACTAACCAATGGAAAAAAAAATATTTGAAATGTACATTCTGGGTAATTTAAATGTATATCTGCCACACAGAACAAAAACACCAGGCTAAGTAAATTTCTTAAAACAGAAAAAATGGATCAGGTAAAAGAGAAAGTAGCTATATCAGCTACTCAAGCAACTTACAGACAAAAATATCTAAGTCTTATTCTTTGCAATTTCTATTATATCATCTGCATAAGTTAACAAAACTGGAAATCTTAATCCTGCAGGTGTTATGTACACAGCCTCCTTTATTTTACAATTTAGTTCTCTTAAGAATCACATTCATAACTAAAGTAAAAAATATACAGCTCATTGGGCATCCCTGTAGTACACCCCACCTCATATATATTTCTTTACTTAATCAACCATTTACTAGAATGTTGACTTTATTATTACTATATGTGGACATACATAATTTCCTAATTGCTCACTTATATCATATTCTTTCATTATTCCCCATAAATTTTCATGTCCTATTGTATCAAATGCCTTATTGAAATCCCCTATCATAAGTTTAGCATCTTCTCTTCTAATGTCAGCCACTATCCCTCACTATCATTAATATTTCTTGACAATCCCTCCCCTTTATACTATATATATATATATATATATATATATATATATATATATATATATATATATATATATATATATATATATATAGTTATCCATAACACTTTCTATCTTAATTTCAAATTGCTTTTGTATTATTTTCATAAAGATCTTATAGTCATTATTACTCAATATTATTGGTCTCCACTCTTTAATTGTTTTTATTCTTCTTTCTTCCAATGTATCCCACAACTTATTTCTTTATACATGAAACCTTCATTCTGCCATTCATTTAAAACCTCTAGAAATATTCTTGCCATTCCATTAACTTTTTATATATTTCATATCCTATACAATCTGGTCCTGCAGCTGACTCTATACTCACTTGCCCTAATACTTTTTCTAACTCCTACAGAGAAATTTATTTTTCAAATTCTTTATTTTCTTGCTCTGAAAACTTTTTTACTTTCCATATTATTTTCAATTTCTTCTTTTTTTTTCTTTAAACATTTCTTCTACATACTCTACAACAATATTCATATTTTCCCTGGGTTCTTTTCATTTCTCCTTTTGTGTATTTTTATTTCTCACATTACACTATTTTCTTCCTATATTAATCTACTTAAATATGCCAATATTTCTTATCTTTTTCATTGCAAGAAACATCTTTTCTTGAGTAATAACTCCTTAATCTTTTCTTGATTATTTTTCTATATAATTCTTTTTCTTTATTAAAATATTCTCTGTCATTATTTTCTAAATCGTCTAATGTATATTTATATACTCTTCTATACTTTTCTTACATCATATTTCCAAAGTAAGAAACACTTTTTATATTTTACCTTAAATGTCATCCAACATTCAGATATTTTTTTATGAAATGCTCTCAAACTAATATGATCTCTCCATAGGTGTATTGTTAATCTCTTTCTTCTTCATCCCATATTTCCTCATTTAGCCTTTTTATTCCTTTGCCTATTTTTTATATTTTCCTTGTTTTCCTTTATCTCTATCTGTATTGCTAGATGATCAGAAAATTCCTTTTCAGTTTTCTCTTCTTCTCCTAAGATTACTCATTTTGACACTATAAAGTAATCTATTTGTGTTCTGTAATTACCTCTTCTATAAGTCCATAAATTTTTATCCCAAAGAATTAATTTACCACATCTCATAACTACTGACATTTTTCTTATATTGTTTCCTTTCTTTTTTACACTTAACTCTTAAATCACAATTAAAATCTCCTGTCACTATTATATTTACATTTATCACTACATAGTCTAAAATCTGGTGAAATAAACTTTCCTTTTCTTTACAAGTAACATAAGCATATAATGCTATAATTCTATATACTTGTTCTTTCCAATTTAAATTACAGTAGTTAATCTCCACATTCTTAGTAAAGTTATATCTAATATTCTCACTGAATTTCAGCAACATATGCCTATACCAGAACACTGATCATTTCCAAAATTCCAAATTATCTTTCGCCCCCACAGTTTTTTAATTTTGTAATCTTTTTCCACTGGTTACAAATATTATATCTTCTAATATAATTATATCTACATCACATTATTCCAAAACTCCTATCCTTCTCACTATGTTATTAATACTATCTACATTTGCAGAAAGCACTCTTAAAATATTACTTTCCCTTTTCCTTAACATTCTAGAAATTATAATTTCATTTTATTTCTCATCCATTCCCTTTCTTTTTTTTATTCTTATTCCTTTAAATTTTCTTTTTCTTTTACCCTTTTATCTACAGAATTCTTTTTTTCCTTTTAATACTTCCCAATTTATGCCTTCCTCATCACTTATTTCAGAACTTTCCTCAATTTCCTCATTTTTCTTTCTTTCTTTGTATCTAATTTATCTTCCACTTCTACCACTTTCTGATGTTTCCTCTTCTTTTTCATTTTCCTCCCTTTTTCTTCATTTTTTATTATCTGTTTCAGTTTTACAATCCATCTGCAAATGCATAATTTTCTTATGTTTATAACATTTCATTCACAATTTCATGCATCATGACCCAGTTCCTCACAAATATAGCATTTTGTTATATCACAGTTAGTTATCAAATATCCTTCTTTTCCACAAATAAAAACATATTTTGTGTTGTCCCAAGTACTTTACCACACCCTTATTTTATTCAACATTTATCATACTTGAAATATATATATATAGAATGTTGTCCTTTTCTTTCTTTAACTCAATATTGCAATCCCATCCACCAGCTCATAATCCCCTTTTATCATAATCCTTTAGGATGTCCAGCACTTCTTTACATGTGTGTTTTAAATGCTGTTTCAAAGTCTCTCTGTCTACTTCTGGTCAAAATTTCATATGAATCTTCTTTTTTGTTTCCCTGTTAAATGTTTTTTATTGTATAAAGGTTCCAAGGATTTCAGTTCTTCTTGTCTTCATATTCCCCAGAAAAAATTGTCATTGCATAAACAGGTCTCAAATAAAATTTCACAGAATGTCTCTTTATTAATCAGAACAAATGCTCTTACCTCTTGAGCTTTTACACCCAAAGGAACCATTAAGATGTCCCAAAGTTCATACCTGTCCAGATCTTTTTCTTCTTTATTTTGAATCCTCACCACATACTTTTGCTTTACATTATCTTATCCCTTTTTCTTATCTGTTACTGCCCTTGTGCCCTTTTTCACTTTTTAAGCATGTTTCCTTTCTATTCCATTATCACCCTTTAAAATTGAATCCACTTCTTTTTTAATTTTTCCTCAATGTCTGCCTAGAACATCTCTCCTGCATTATCTGGCTCATTCCCTAACAACCTCTCTTTCAATGCATGTAATAACACAAGCCTCACGTGCCAATTCCTCATTCAAGTTTCAGCAAAAAAGTTTTGCTAAAAAATAACTTCAGACTCCTGCACAAACTTGCTAATATTCTCCACAGCGCTTCTACTTTATACCCTCGAAACACGAAAAACCCGAATACGAATCACGCGACACATAAAGAGCAAACCGTGGATACGTCGAACGTACTAAAGCACGAATATGTAAACCTCGAACCGTCATAGTCGGCCAACCCACCATCTGCAACACACTACCTACCCAAACACAATAAAAAAAACACATACATACACTAACCAAATCCCTACTTCTAACACTAAATTAAAGCACCAAAATCCTACTGTTAACCCTACACTAACCCCACATACACAACTGTCTATGCACTACCCTTTACTCCTCCCTAACCCTAAGGTCTGTAACTACCGCACACTTCCCCTACGGAGCTATACCCAAACAAACTAAATATTCCACACACATACACGTAACAAAATCCTACACTAAACTTTACATACATTACCTACACAAAACCTTACATACACTACCTACCTATGCACTTACCTTAACCCCTCCCTAACCCTAAGGTTACCTTAAGGAGCTATACCGCAGATGGGCCAACTATGCAATTTTGATAGTTCTTATTTTGCGGTTTCATTCATTCGACATATTCACGGTTCGCTCTTTACATGTCGTGCAATTCAGATTCGGGTTTTACTGCTTTCAAGGGCTTAAAGTAGACCCCTCCACAGCACTTCACCTCTGTGCCTTTCATATCTTCTCCTCATCACCCACCATCCTCCACTGTGTTAGGAACAGGATGTGCATGTTCCTAACACAGTAGAGGAAGTTCCTCAATGCCCTGGTCAAATTTCCTCCAATAGTCGAAATACCAGCTCAGGACACCTTTGAAAAGGGGTCACTAACATAGTGGGACTCCACTGGTCAACAAGGAATAAAAAAAAATACAATTAATCAATCAATCAATAAATAAATAAATGTTTTCTGTGACACAACACTATTACTGTATGATAATTATGGGCCCACAGTGCTTGTCTAAATGGTGCCAGTTCATCTGCACTGTTGTGTACTATGTCCATCACTATCTGGGGTGTTACTGCTAACTGGTAGCCACTGAAATATTTTGGTATTCTAATTGTGACTAAGACTGGTCCAGAGGATCCTTGGATGGATGCATGGATGGATGGATGGATGGATGGATGGATGGTCTATATGCTTCCTTGTAATCATGTTGTGTAGCATGCAGCATGCTACAAACATATTGCAAGTAGTAGCATAGGTGTAGTGCAGAGTCCCCCAGTGTAACCAAGCAGAGGAACTGTGGATTCAACAGGCTGAACTCATCTTCATTGATACTTCTGGTTAAAGTATGAGTGGTGTTATATATACTGTTGCTCAGCAGTGCTGTGTGGATTCCTTATAGGTGTTATCTGTCAAGGGTCTAGTGGGTGTGGCAGATAATACAAACAATTAGGACTATGATCTGTTGAAGAGCTACTTCCTCTGTTCTGGGGTTTATTTCCCTCAGACTCTATAAATAAATACAATTAATCAATCAATGAACCAATCAATCAAGAAAGAAATATAGAATGTTTTCTGTGACACAGCACTATCACCGTATGATTAACATGAGATTGTCTAAATGATGCCTGTTAATCTGCACTGTTGTGTACTATGCACATCACTGTCTGGGGTGCTGCTGCTGACTGTTCTTTGGTCTCACTGTAGCCACTGGATAATTTTAGTTTGCTAATTGTGAATAAGTCTGAGCGTACCACTTAGCCAGGTAACCAGTACTCTTGGGTTAAGTCTGAAAAAAGTCTCTGTGGATCAGTTCTTTATCCAATTTAAACAACAGAAATAATTAAAAATCCTATATCCCTCAAAACATAGTGGGGATGTATTGAGGGATGTAATGTGTACAGCCTGTAGCTATCTGTCTATATATTGGTTATTCTAGGAATTACACATTATCTGACAGTTGATTGAGTGGTAGCTCATAGGTTCATAGGTTGTTACTAGGTTAACAGCCACTAGGGCTCTTACAGGTCTAGCCATGCTCTCCAAACCATTTGTGTCCCAAGTATCATCTGGAGGGGGTTGGCATGTTAGTAGGCAAGTAGCTAAGGATTTGTAGGTGGGTGTTAGGATAATACTTTTCTTATTGACAGTCTCTGGCCATAAGGGACATGAGGGCCAGACTGGAGGTAAATTTACAATTTCCCAACCAATTGTCAAGACTTCATTTGAATCAAGACTAGGTCTGAGGAAGCCTTGTAAGCCAGGCAAAGATCCCTTCTCAGCAGCCTGTATGGTGCTGAATATAGAGACACAGCCTTTAGATGAGCATTGCAGGACAGAGTATTCATGTCCTGAATTCTACTGGTGAGAAATCTTTGTGGTGTTCCAACTGTAGTAAGTGTCTGGTTAGATGCATGCCAAATGGGGGCATTGTATTCAATGATAGGTCTGACAAAGGCTGAGTAGAGTGATACTATAACTTCCTTGGACCTGAGAGCCATACCCTTACCTATAAATTGAGTGTTGTAGCATGATTTTCTTATTATCTAAGCTACATGTTGGTCAAAGGCCAGATTATGTCTACATATATTCCCAGATCTCTTACAACTGGGTTAGCCTTTAGGGTCATTTAATTGATGTAGTAATTAACTTGCATTGACAGTTTCCCAAAAGGACTTTATAATGGATTTTTTTTGTCGTTGAGTTTTAGGTCATGGCTTTAGCACCAGTTAATTGTCTGTGTTAAACTCACTTGCAATCTGTTTGTGTTTTGGGAGGAATCTAGCACAGCTCCCAATTTGCGGTCATCTGTGAACTTGGTGAGCCAGAGATCTTTAACATTAGCCTTGACTTCCAAGAAGTAGATGCCAAGCAGGAGCAAACCCATCACAAGGCTCTAGAGTACTCCACAGGTGACCATACCCTTGGTAGAGGTGGTCTCACCAATCCTGACTTCTTGGTTCCTGTCTGTGAGCCAGCCAGCAATCCAGGGAGTTATGTAAGGGTTAACATCTAGCTCAGAAAACCTGTCATCAATGCCTGAGTGGGGTACTGTATTAAATACCTTAGCCAGGTCAAGATGCACTGTGTCCAGCATTTTACCCTTGTCCATTGCCTTTGTGGCCCTCTCAAAGAAGTCTACCCAATTAAGTAGGCAAGATCTTCTCTTAACAAAGCCAAATTGGGATGGCTCTATGTTTGTAGGTTGACAATGTCCTTATTTATTATTTCTATGATAATTTATTCCGTGGCTTTGCATATTATACTGGCTAGACTGATGGGTCTGTAGTTCACTGGGTCAGTTGATGGTTTGCCATTGTGGAGGAGAATGACTGTTGCAGTCCTCCATTCAATTTGAACATATCCTGTTTTATGGCTGTAGTCAAAGAGTGCCTCAAGTGGTCCTGCTAGGTCATGTTTTAGACTGTTCAGGAAGCAATGGAGGATATTATCAGGAACCATGAAGGCAGTGTTCTTGGCTTTAGCAAATGCTGCCAGCACCTGGTCCCTGCCAATAGCGGGGTGAAGTATGCTGGAGGGGATTTCACCTGGTGGATCTTGTGGGGGTGGGGGGAGGTGAATTTTGAGTTGAATTTATCAGCCAGTAGATTTGCTATGTCACCCTGATTGGTGTAGGTGATACCATTCACCATCGGTTCAGCACACTGTTGTGTGTTACCTCTAAGGTTCCGGATGTAGCTGAAGAAGCCCTTCTGACTGTCCTTAGCCTGCAATTCTATCCTGACCTCAAAATTGGCCTTGTTGGACTTAATTAGACTTCTTTGTTTCTTGTTTAGTTGTATAAGAGAGCACTTCTCTTTAAGTGAGTTGCTTTTTCTGACTTTGGCCGTGAGTTTTCATCTTTTACTATATACCCTGTTTAGGTGAGGATTCCATCAGTAAGGTTTATTTTTAGTGTTTGTATTGGGTTTATTTCTGGTAGGGTACAGTAGCCTCTATGCAGCAATTCATATGTTTGTATGGTGACTCTGTGAATAATTATGCATTGGTAGCTGTGGTCCTGGGTTGGGGAGAGCCTTGAATTTTGACAAGCTGTCACTAAATAGGATGGCGTTTGCCTTTGAATAGTTCCTGACTGTTACTGGTTTAGCTGGATTTTCTGGGTTGATTTTTATTCAAAAGAGATAGCTTTGTGTTTGAACCTCACTAGTGAGGATGTGACACTCTCCCATGTTGTTGAGTACCAGTATGTTTGATCCTCCACAGCACTTGGTTGGATTGTGCACTCTCTATTCCAGGGTGTTTGTGTTAATAAAGTCCAGGAACCATTGTGCCTGTGAGTTTGAGGAAGTGTACTTTTCCCACTCTATAGAGTCGTAGTTAAAGTCACCCATGAAAAGGGTGTTTAGTTGGATGGTGGCACCTCTAGTAGGGTTAGGTAAGAGTTGTGAGACTCTAGGGGCATGGATGCTGACCTGTAGCTAGCCATATGGTCATTTACACATGGATGAGCTCTATGCTGTCATCCTGTTTAACCAACCTGGAGCTATGTTTGCTGCTAACATCAATCAAAATGTATCCATCTTTTGCCACAGTCTGTGCTATTTTAGCCACTATCTGAAAGTCTAGAAGAGACAGGTGCAACCCATACTTTGCAAAGCAATGTGGTCTTTTGATGTTATCCCATGCTGACAGATATTGAATCCCCTTGGAGTGACACCAGAAACAAAGCCAAGTATTAAAATCAATCATTTTAGGTTTATGCTGTGGCATCATTCTTGTTCAAGGTAGAATGCTGATCAATGCAAGGGTCATACCTATCTGTGACACATATTCTGAGACATCCATTATTCCTCTTTTCATATAGTTCAGTGAGGTATGTCTCAGGCCATTTATACCCACATTGACTATGACAGAATCATATTAGTACCCGGGGTGCAGTAACTTGAGTGCACACATGGTATTGCAGATCCTGGCTCCAGATGGGCAAGTAACATTTATCTTCTCCGTCTCCAACCTGGTGAGTGGAGCATCTGTGTGTCACACAATGGAGTTCCCAATGATAAGAGCATTAGGTAATGTGAATGAGCTTTGAACTTGGGGGATTATTAGGTGTAGGCTTATGTGAGATGTTTGGTGTTGCTTTTGGTGTGTGCTTTAGTGATTTTTGAGGAGCAGTGCTGCCATTAGGTGGCTTTGGAGGTCACTGAGATTTGGGAAGTTTTCTTTTATCCACCTCAGCATATGACAATCTGTATGTGTCATGAATGGTATGTGTGAGGGATGTAGTATGGGTATTCCTGACAACCTCATTTGTAGGCAAACAAGTTGTGTATTTACATCTCTTGTGTCATTTTCTTTAAGAACATGAGTTAATTGCTACATTGCCTTAGGATGCTCAGATCTGCCAAGCTGGCCACAGAGACATTTAGAAATTGCATACCCATGTTGTCTGGTCTTGTAATAGTGTTTTCCGTTTAGGACTGAGGATTGGGTTTTAACAGGGGTCTCCTAGGTTAATTTCTTGGGTGAACGGCATGATGTTATACAATGCTAGGATATGGTAGTGCTATTCGATGCACAAGCTAGCTGTTCTAAGCTTATTTCTGTGCAATGCCACACTGTATAACAAGTTTTAGATCTAATCCTAACTTTATAGGAACATTTTACTGGCTAGGCATTTGCAACTATATAGGGAACTGCTAACTGCCACAACCCAGTGGAAAGCTCCATGCAGAGACAAAAACTTGAAAATTGACACCTGTACCCTCTAGCTAAACAACCACACTTTGAGCTTCCTCCAGGGGTCTTCAACTCAGAAAGCACAGGAAAAGACCTCCTGCCACAAAATGTCTGACCCTGGAATCTGTTAATGTAAAAGCACAGCAAAAGGAGCTCTGAAATACAGACTATACAACAAACTATTAGCAGTGCTTCCCAACTCAAAAAGACCAAGTAAACATCTTCTGCCACAAGATGTCTGACCCTAGAATCTGTTAAAAAAAGCACAGCAAAAGCAGCTTTCAAGTGCAGATTAACAACAAACAACTATCAAACAAAGAAGTCCCTGGTTAGTTCACCCTTCTGCAAAGAGATTTGGAGAACCAGAATAGAAAAGCCAGCAAACAGAGAAATGACTAATTTTGCCACAAAATTGAATAAATACTTTAAAAAATGCTCAGAAACAGCAACAACTACTGTATAAAGCAAGTACAAGTTCATAGGTTCATAGGTTCATAGGTAAGTACTAGGCTATTGGCCCTAGGGCCTATACAAGCCTAGCCAAAAAGGAACCCTGGCTTTCGCCACCCAAGAAAATGATTTTCCTGTGCCATGTCAAGCAGAACCACAGAAGTGATCTCCAGGGTGAATTTTCTATTACCCATCCAATCATCAAGATTTTTCTTGAAGAGTGCTAATGAGGAGCTCTGTTTGACATTGATAGGTAGTTTGTTCCAGAATATGGGAAGTCTCTGGGACAGGAATCTATCCCTCCAGCATGTTCTGTTTATTGTGGTGACAAGGCTTAGGTCCCTAGCGCATGTAGCTTGGAGAGACTGGGATTTCTTTAAGTGGAGCATGTCCAACAGCTCTGGGTTTGACATAGCTTTGTGTGTTAGGCAGAGATCGACTCTGTGTAGGCGATATGCGATGGAGTAAAGCTGGAGTTTTTTGAGACAGTCCGTGTAAGGCATCTGTTTGGGGCCAGTAATCCTCTTTGTGAGGTACTTTTGCGGCCTTTCCAGTTGTTGTAGATGTTTTGTGAGGTACATACCAAAAGGGGCATTGCACTCTATAATGGGTGTAATGAGTGATGAGTAGAGGGGAACAATGACTTCTTTTTTTCTGGATGAGAAACCTTTTGTGATGAGGTGTGCCACATAGAAGGATTTTCTGACCACTGTGGCGATGTGATTATCAAAGGGGAGACTACTGTCCACCTGTGTCCCAAGGTCTCTTATCACACTTTTGGTGTTAAGTAGACTACCGCCTATGTGGTAGCTCATGGGTACAGAGTTTTTACTAAAGGGGATGACAATGCACCTTTTGGCATTGAGCTTGAGACCATGGCTTTGACACCAGGCATCTGTCTCAGTGAGGCCCTTTTGTAGGATGTCCACATTGTTAGGAGTTTTGATTATGGCTCCTAGTTTGCAGTCATCTGCGAATTTAGTTAACCAAAGACCTTCTGTGTTAGCCTGTACTTCAGAGAAGTAGATACCAAACAGGAGAGGACCCAGGACTGAACCCTGTGGTACTCCACTTGTCACTGGTCTGAAGTCTGATTTGGAGTCTGCTACTTTCACAGTGTGGGTTCTCTCAGTAAGCCAGTTGGCAACCCATCTTGTGACATAGGGATTTATACCTAGTTTAGTGTGTTTACCTATAATTCCAGAGTGGGGGATGGTGTTGAACGCCTTGGCGAGATCAAGATAGGCTGTGTGAACCACCTTGCCCTCATCTATTGCTTTGGTAACTACTTCAAAGAAGTCTATCAGGTTTAGGAGACATTATCTGCCTTTTACAAACCCAAACTGTGTGGGGTCCAGAGTTTGGAGATCTCCAATGCCTTTGTTTATGAGTTCCATGATGATATGTTCCATGGCCTTGCAGACCAGGCTCGTCAGGCTAATGGGGCGGTAGTTCCCGGGTCTGTTGTGCCCCCCCCCCTTTGTGGAGTGGGATAACTGTCACAGTGCGCCATTCAATGGGCACAATGCCTGAGGTGAGGCTATGATTGAACATGGTACTTAGGTGGGGTGCCAGTTCATTCTGTAGTTCATGTAGAAGGCAGCCTGGGATGTTGTCAGGTCCCATGGATGCTGTGTTCTTGGCTTTGGAGAGTGAGGTTTTTACCTGTGCAGCCGTGATTACAGGAACTTTGTATTCTTCCGTTATAAAGATGGGCCCTTTATGGGGTGAGAGGGGGTCAAGTTAGTACTGAACCTATCTGCCAGGATGTTGGCAATATCAGTTGGTTCTGCATATTTAGTGTCATTGTGCTGTAACTCAGAGCAGATCTGAGTGTTGCCATTGATATTGTTGACATAGCTATAGAACGCTTTGTGGTTGTCTTTAGAATCAGTGGCAATTTTGTTTTCATAACTAGCTTTGGAGGATCTTATGAGGGATCTCAGCTTCTTACTGAGGCTGACCAGGGAGTTCCTCAAATCGTGGGATTTTACTCTTTTTGCAACAGTTTCTTTCTTCTGTTGTAGAGTTTGTTTATGGCAGAAAACCACCAGATTGGCTTCCTTTTTTTGGAAGATGGCATCTTGGTTCTGTTAGGGATAGCACGATCCATGCACTCGTGTAAGTGCTTATAAAGTGCATTTGTGTAGGATTCAGCAGTCGTACCTCTATTGTCCATCTGCATGGGTGTTTTGAAGTTTGCCACTTCTGTCTTAAGAAGCGTGAAGTTGGCTTTGCAGAATTTTTTTACGGTTGTTTTCCTAATGGGGGGGTGGGAGCGGGATGTGGATGTCTAGGGTGATTAGCTTGTGGTCGGATCTAACCAACGAGGAGCTGACCTCTGGTGTGGAACACCAGTCACCCATGTTGGTGATGACCAGGTCTAGGATATTGCTGCCCCTGGTGGGGGTGTGGATAAGTTGATCCAAGGCGTTGGAATTGATGATTTCCCAAAAACGTTGAGCAAAAGAGTTGGTACATGAGTAGTTTTCCCAGTTAATGGTAGGGTAGTTGAAATCACCCATTATTCGAGTGTTGGGTTGTACCTTAATATTTTCCAGTGTATCAAGAAAAGAGGAGTGGGAATCCTGGGACATGGTAGGGGGTCTGTAGCAAGCTACAATCTGGATTGCGGTTTTGCCCAGAGTTAGTTAAACTTGGATAGTCTCGGATGCATTATGCTGAGCAACTAGCTTGGAGGTGTGGATATCCTTAATGAATATGGACACAACTCCACCTTTAGTTTTTTGGTCCGAGTTTGGTGGCCGAAAGGTGTGGTATGAATTATAGCCTGGTAATGCAGGAGTGCTCTCTGAAGCTTTGAACCAGGTCTCTGTCACTGCATGGATGTCAGTGTTCTCCATTTTAAGGAGTGCCTTGAGTGAGTGCATTTTGAGGTTTAGACTTCTAGCATTGAGTAGTATTACCCTCAGATTTTGCTTGCTTGTACCTGTTATGGTGGTGAATTTGTCATTTGAACCTTGCCTGAAAAAGGCACTATAGGGGTGGCAAGAGCCTTTGCCAGTATCCGGAATCCCAAGGGCGACAGGTGCAGGCCATCTCTGGCAAAGCAGCGTGGTCTGTCGATCATGTCATCCCAGGCAGACAGATACTGGATTCCCTTAGAATGACACCAGAAGTGTAGCCAATTGTTAAAGTCAATCATTTTGTCCTTGTACTGTGGTATCATTCTGGGTGATGGAAGGATGCTTCTCAGGGCTAGGGTCATACCTGCCTGGGCTACAAGATCAGAGAGCTCCTCCATGTCTCTTTTCATGTAGTCCAGGGAGGTATGTCTCAGGTATTCACACCAACATGGACAATGACAGAGTCATATTTGTACTTGTTGTGGAATGCCCTGAGTGCTTGCTTTATGTGGTGGATCCTGGCACCTGACAGGCAGCTGACAGTAACTTTTTCCTTGTTTAGCCTGGTGAGTGGAACATCATTGTGCTTGACTATAGAGTCACCTATGACTAGAGTGCTGGGTACGTTATGCCTTATGGGTTGTAGTTGAGTGGCACACTGAGTATGTGGGCTATGTGTCATTTGGGTTGTGTTGGGGGGGGGTGGAGGTTGCTTGCATTTCTGCTTTGGAGGTCTCTGTTGTTTGGGCAGATTTTTACTGAAAGCCTCCACGAATGTAGGTGTGTGTTTTGTGCTTCTCTGTGTGTGTTTTGGTGGTGTAGGTTTTGAGGGACTATGTGATGAGTGTGATACGGTGCAAGTGTTTACCTTCTCCTCTTGACTGTCTAGGCCAGTCTTTGGTGAAGAGAGCTTTGCTTCCAGTTTGGCTATATAAGTGCATCTCTCACAGGTCATATTGTTGGGTGGTAGGAGGAGAGGGTTGTCTGTGTACATGAGGTAATTGCTGCATTTTCCCAAGATGCCCAGATTCATCAGGTAGACATGAGAAAACACCGGGAGCTGACCATTAGACATGCCTGAATAGGTGCTTATTTATTAAGTACTAAAAACTGTTTTCTTCTAGACAAGTGAGGAAAGTTGAGTGCTGAAGTAATTTGTAACTTATTTAGTGCTTACCATGAACAAGTGCTGAGCTCAAAGAAACAGATGTGAGTGCTAAAGCTAAAAAGCTGGCTAGTTGCAAGGGAAATGTTGAAGAACAGACTTTATGGCGCCAGGAATAATTTAACCCCAGTTAAGTGGGGAGGGGTTAGGAGCTCACAAACAGTCCTGGACACAGCAAATCCATATCTGGACAATACCTGCCACAGGAAAGGGGGGAAGCAAGCTTAGAATTTTTTTTTCCAGTAAATGTAGAAATGGAGAAAGCTGGAACAGAAGTTAATTCAACGTTAAGAATCTGAGTGGGTTGGCCTTCACAAATGTGCTCTATTAGATTGAGTGAACTAATGACACTAGACTGGGAGGAGTGTCACAGATCAAATATACAGTATGAGCGGGCAACTGCAAAGCCACCAAGTATAACAACACACAACAATAGGGAGGGTGGATGGGAAAAATTACAGTTCCTACCTGTAGCCACTAAATGAAAGTTTTAAACAGATCAAGCAGCAGACTCTAGAGAATGCTTTTAACTGTAAACATACAATTATCAAAAATGCACAGAAAAGCTTGGATAGAGCACTCACAAACAGAAAATACAACTCTCAGTATGAAAAGCAGTTTACAGTTAAGTAATTCAGTAAACATGCAATTAGCAATGAAAACTACAGTTAAAACAGTATAAAACAGTACATAAATGCAGTGAAACAATAAAAAAAGCGTTATAATAGTGCAAAATGTAGTAGATCAACTGTATAGCACAATTATAAGTGTTTCAGAAGTGCAGTTAAGTGAAATAAGTGTAAGAAATAACTTATCCGGCTCTTGGAATCTTAAGGAATTTCCACTTATGCAATGCAATCCAGAGCCTGAGCAATACAAGCACGACTTTTATAAGACACAGGGTTTATATAGCAGTAAGAATGGAAGAGTTGGAAGATCAGATTATTACTCAGCCCATGCTATTACCCAATCACTCGTACTACAGAAGGTCAGGAGGCCTTGTTACTCTCAATAATAATGAAGACAGCAGAAAATGGCTGCCAGAAACACAGGAAACTCAAACAAAACTACCAACCTAGACAAAAGGCCTCTATCAAGATTATCAGAGTGTAAAACAACTAGTAAACAAAAAGGCACTAAGGTAACATAACAGGTAACCTCACAAAACCTTTATTAATCCACAATTTGATGAATGAAGAAATAAAAAAATAAAAAAAACAGCAACTTGAACTGACTAAGCGCTTTCACCCTCATGGGCATCTTCAGAGTCAGTTAACTTCAGTAAAAACAACCTTTAAATACAGCTATTAATTAGTGCTTGATTAATCAATGATGAAAAAGCAGGAGGGTAATTAAATTAAACAATTATCCCCTAAAGTTCATGTTCACCAAATCTTAAAGTCCTGCTCCACAATACCTTGTTTGCTAGAATCTCAAGTAAGTAATAGCTGCCCAGAATAAATAAATAAATCAAAATAAAACATCATAAAAAGCAGTGTGTGCAGTAATAAACATTCCATATAAAACAAAAAACATATCTGTTAAAATATTTAAATTTACATACTTTTGTATTATAAACAAGCTGCCTTGTATCTTAAAATACATGCTAGGGATAGTGCATCATTGATACCAGGAGCATTGCTGGCATCAAGTCTCAGTTGCCAAAGACATTCCCTTATTTCCAACATGGTTTTAAAGTCCCCCCCAAAATCCTTTGTATATAGCCTGTCAATAACAAAAAAAATAAACTTTTTAAAGTTTGAACAATGATTTGTGTGTACATACAATGAATTAGTGGTTTTCTTGTTTTTTATGTCCCTGTAATGTTCTAATATTCTTTGTCTCAACTTCCTGGTAGTCATACCTATATAGAACACTGGGCAAGATAAACAAGTGGCAGCATAAATGACCATACTTGTATTACAGTTGCAGTAACCAGGGCTCTTCAAAGTTCTCTTAAAATTACCTAGACAAACATAGGGACCGTCATTAATAAATTTACAGGCCTTGCAATTGCCACATTTGGCCATAGTAGCTGGTCTTTGTCCAAAGGATCTAGGGGTCTTCTCTAGTAGGTCTTTTAAATTTGAACCTCTACTATTAATAAAAGTGGGACATTTACCAAGTATGTTGTGTAAGTCTGCAGGGATGAGGCTTTCCCAAGCACCGTAAATAACATCTTTAACTTCAGGTGCTAACCTATTGTGTTGTAATACCATTCCTGTTGGCATATTGTTTCTATCAGGCACATCTTTATGGTTGGTTAAGAATCTGAGTGGGTTGGCCTTCACAAATGTTCTCTATTAGATATCGTGAACTAATGACACTAGACTGGGAAGAGTGTCACAGATCAAATATACAGTATGAGCGGGCAACTGCAAAGCCACCAAGTATAACAACACACAACAATAGGGAGAGTGGGTGGGAAAAATTACAGTTCCTACCTGTAGCCACTAAATGAAAGTTTTAAACAGATCAAGCAGCAGACTCTAGAGAATGCTTTTAACTGTAAACAGACAATTATCAAAAATGCACAGAAAAGCTTGGATAGAGCACTCACAAACAGAAAATACAACTCTCAGTATGAAAAAGCAGTTTACAGTTAAGTAATTCAGTAAACATGCAATTAGCAATGAAAACTACAGTTCAAACAGTATAAAACAGTACATAAATGCAGTGAAACAATAAAAAAAGCTTTATAATAGTGCAAAATGTAGTAGATCAACTGTATAGCACAATTATAAGTGTTTCAGAAGTGCAGTTCAGTGAAATAAGTGTAAGAAATAACTTATCTGGCTCTTGGAATCTTAAGGAATTTCCACTTATGCAATACAATCCAGAGCCTGAGCAATACAAGCACAACCTTTATAAGACACAGGGTTTATATAGCAGTAAGAATGGAAGAGTTGGAAGATCAAATTACTACTCAGCCCCTGCTATTACCCAATCACTCGTACTACAGAAGGTCAGGAGGCCTTGTTACTCTCAATAATAATGAAGACAGCAGAAAATGGCTGCCAGAAATACAGGACACTCAAACAAAACTATCAACCTAGACAACAGGCCTCTATCAAGATTATGCAACCTGAGCAGAACACAGAAACCTCACTTTAAAAGCATAGAAAGAACACCCACAAAGAGAAAATACAAGTCTCAGTATGAAAAAGCAGTTTACAATTTAGTAATTAAATAAAAATGTAATTATATTAATGCACACTATTACAGTTCCTAGCTGTAGCCACTAAATGAAAGTTTTAAACAGATCAAGGAGCAGACTCTAGAGAATGCTTTTAACTGTAAACAGACAATTATCAAAAATGCAAAGAAAAGCTCGGATAGAGCACTCACAAACAGAAAATACAACTCTCAGTATGAAAAAGCAATTAATCAAGAAAATATTCTTATCTTAGCTTGGATGGCTCTATATGCAGTTGAAACATTGGGAAAACATTGCAGAGTACTCTGTAAGTGAACTCATGAGACCTAGCTTTTCAACTAATATATCATGCTCCATGAATACAAAGTAAGGCCTTTATTGCCCCATGCATGCAACCTATAGCACCTAGCAATTCAGGGAGGCATGTAACAATGTCATAGAAGGCATACATGGTGTTGGTTCTCTCTCTTTTGTGGGAAAAATATACTCATTCACATCTGAAAGTACTGTATCAATAAATGTATTCAGCAACTTTCAGGCAAATGTCTGTGGTTTACACAACATGTCCCTTGTTTGTTTTTTTGGAAAGTTTCTGCATCACAAAATGTTAACACATACACATAAATTAGTGGTATTTCACAGGTATAGAAAGTCCATGAATTCTATTTCATCCTTATCCAAAATGTGGGTGTTACATGTCAACCAGAGCACATATGATATTCCAATCAAAAATGGTTTGTCAGCTGCTAATTCATTAGATGGTGGTGTGTATTGCATTGTCATTTCCATTTTGTTTGCAGTGCTACTGAGTATGAAATAGTGTCACTTACAGTCACTTTGCACTGGTCTGCAAACTTTACTGCTGCTCCATGCACATTTACTTGCTGTGACTCCAAATGTTTCCAAGTGCTTCTTGCTCTTTCAGTGACATGAACCTTGTGTGCAAACTAAATTGTATATACATAAATGCTGAACTGCTTTCAAGGCACTCATTTGTGTCTCATTATGCATTCATTAAACTGTACACCTTCACTTGCATTTCTTTATGTAGTATTTACATACATCTATTCCTGCTCTGTTTCCAGACTGATTAGTCGAGTGAACTGGTGCTATGAATCTCTGAATGTCTGTGCATGACTATTTTTCACAAGTGCCACTCTGCACACCATTTATATTTTCTATGAATAATAGCCATGGTGTGTTGAGAAGTGTTAATGAAGACAGCTCTCCAGTTCCACAATGTTTTAAATGAATAGCTGAAAGAGAAAATTAAAGAGGATAATTTATGTTATCACCACCGCCCCATCTCTCTAGCAGGGTGCAAGGGAGTTACAGGGCTCACTGGAAACTTAAATATAGACACAGCAGTCTCATGCAAATAGGCAGTCTAAGTCTATTCAATCCAACCACCATTTAATTAGGACAAACTGTTTTCCACCTCTGGCCTTGTGCTTTAAATAAGTGTTAGAGGCATCCGGTCTTTTGTGTATATTTTAACCTGCATAGTGACTAATCTGAAGACAAGTGCTTCAATGTAACGAACAGCCTTATAGTCTGTAAACCCTCTTCCACTGATATCCTGCTGGTCAGCCTTTACTCTCTCCTTCCTCATAGACATTGACATTTACTCCTACTACTCAAACTATTTCTTTCTCTTATACTTTTCTTCACTTCTTCTAGACTTGTTACTCCCATTATTTATATCCTCCTGTCTTTAGTGGAACTGCACCCCTTCAAGGAAGTCAGCCTTGGTCTTTCCCCTTCCTTTCTTATTTCTCCTTGCCTGAGACAGTTACTAAACCAATTTCAGCTCTGAGCTAGTATTTGTGCATAGTCAGCATCGATTCAGTGCACTCAACTGTCTCTTTAGTGTGCTTTTATTATTCTAGAGAAGTGTCCCTGCAAGCAAATAAATATGCATGTAACAGTGAAGTCTGCAGTTTGAACAACAGTCGGTGTGCTATATTTGTATGTATATTATAAATATTATGGTGACTAAAACAAAGAACTTTGTCCACTTTAATAGTTCCATTTTCATAGACCACAGAAGTCCCTTAATTACTTTTTACTTTAAGTGTCGTCAGTTCATTGTTTGTAGCAGTCTACTGTCTCCCTTCCTTAAGTTTATTTCTCTTCTTGCATGACCACATTTTAGTTCTCAGCAGGTATTTTTCCAGAGCTGAGCTACTGCATTCTGGTTTTCTATTTTCCATTGTTTTGCTGATCTGTGGGGGAAGGGGTGAGGTAGGCTTTTGGACATTGAATGTCAAAGTCCATAGAAACCTCCTTACATTACACAGTTGTTCAAACAGTCAATTGCATTTTGTACTGTTATCACCATTAGTCAGGTCAAGGTGATTTTGGACTTACTATCCACAAAACTGTCCCAGAACAGCAAAACCAAGACATTCATCTACTAGCATGGAGGTCTTTCAAACTGTATTACTCCTTTTACTTATCTCTCAGCAGATTTGTGGCTGTTTACATTTAGGTCACTGATTGTTTTCTCTGTCTCTTGACAAGTTTTCAACCCACTTTATTCACCCTAGCTATTGCTCACACTCACTCCAGTCCCCTACCCTACCCCCAATCTGACCCACCCCCTCTAGCATCACCTACATAATTCCTCTAACCATTACCATTAGTTCCCTCCAGTAAGAAAACAATCAATACAATTACTCCTAATAGTAACACCCTCTCTAGTTTACCACCCAAGACTCTCACAATTTGTCTTAATCCTTGCCTCCTATAACTATGAACTTACATTTCTACAGCCAACCACTACCCTCCTAACATTTGTTATCCTAATTTACAACAAAGATAAAACCCATGTTAAATAAGATGCCCCCAAATCAGATTATTTTACTATTTCTCCTCACTCTACTAACCTTTATCACCAATTATCAACTCCACCTCCTTCAAATACTTAGGACTTCAACCAATACTCACAAAAAATATCAACATCTACCCAGCCTGTCTTTACCCATAACATCCTGTCTCATCTATAAAATGTCTCTAATCATTACCTTACTTCCACAGGAAATACCCAACTTTAAGAACACTGAACTACTAATAACTGTCCTAAAAATCAACAATAGGAAAACTATATGTTTAACAACAATTTATATACCACCATGGAATAACATTGATACTTCTGAAAGCATCCTGTATTGGATAGCCCAACAAATTAACCATGAAACTATAACACTTGGAGACTTAAATATAGACTGGCAACCCATACCCCATTGAATCCAAAAATATGTACAACTTCAGACAATTAATAACCACACCTACTAGAATCAATAAAACTTCAGGAAGACATTCAATATTAGATTGGATTATTATAAACAAACCAGACAAACTGACAAAAGTAGGATGCCTCCTAGATAGCATAAGTGACTACATACCAACATATGCTATTAGAACTCACCATAACCAAGATAAACCTATCTATAATCAAATATGAAATACAACCAATTTCAGCAAATATATTTACAATTAAACACTAAAAAAATAACTGGAATGTACTTAGAACAGTGCCACTAGATACTGCTATAGAACACTTTAATAATGTATTCTTTCAGACCTTAAATAATCTAGCACCAGTACGAAATAAAAGAGTAAAGTCCAACTCCGAACCATGGCTGACAAAGGAAACAAAAAAATATGATAAAAATGGATAAAGCCTGGAAAAAACTGGCATAAAGATAGAACTCAAAATGCCCTCCAGCAACTGAGACATCTTAGAAACCTTGAAAAACTCCATGTCAAACAGGATAAACAAACATACTATACCAACCTACAAGACAAATATATAAACAACCCAAAACTTTTTTAGTCCTCCCTAAATAAACTACTACACCCTGGCAAGACCACTAGTTCCTCACCAAAAACAGACACTGTGACAGACTCTATCCCCACACAGTTTAATTCCTACTTTATACAATCAATATTATCCCTCTTAGACACTAACACATCTGCCTCCCTCACTCTACTCCTGTCCAATCAATACCACCTACATCTCTTTATTTTTAGTCAGGTACCTACCTCACTCATAATGAAGTAGCTTCTTAAACTAAAAAATACTTCTGTAGCTGCAGGGCAACTACCATCAAACTACCCACAAATGGCTGCAGAAGTCATAGCCTTCCTTGTGTACATACTCATTTATAGATCCATAACAGAAAGGCACATCCAATTACTGTGGAAAATATCTTACATCATACTACTGCGCAAAGGTGGCACATCTACAGAGTTTAATAACTACATACCAATAGCAATCCCTCCCTAAAAAAATATTAGAGAAATGCATCTATATGCAGTTGATGATAACCTGCTCTCAGAAACATAACATGGCTTTAGGCCCCAGCACAGCACCACTACTGTTCTACTACATTTTACCAACAGAATAAACTTGACATAGAAACAATGGTCTGCTTGTGTCTGCCATGTTCTTAGACTTGTCAAAGGCATTTGATACTGTCTTGCACCAGCAACTACTCATTTGACTCTCCTCAATAGGACTTTCACAATACTCCTTGTTGTGGTTCCTTAGTTACCTATCTGGAAGGCAACAAGCCGTTAAATGGCAACAAACCTACTCATCCTTTCAACTAGTTACTACAGGTGTCCCTCAGGGCTCTATCCTTGGTCCTCTACTATTTAATATATTTTTTAATGTCCTCCACACGTCCACTCACAGTGCCAGTTTACTTCTGTATGCAGATGACTCAACATTAATATATGCGGCCTCAACAATAAATCATATCCAAGATATTACTTAAAAATCTTTCTCCTCTGTAGAAACCTTGCTCAAAGAATCAAACCTCCTAATCAACCCCAATAAAACTAAGTTAATGTTTTTACCTCAAAAACTTGCCAAAATCAAAAGCAATTTATCATAAAGTCAGCAAATACTACTGTCATTGAAGCTGTAACTTGCAGTAAACTTCTAGGTGTTATAAAGGATGACAATATCAAATATGACCACCATATACTGCACACCATTAAATCTACACACCAGAAAATCGGCTTCCCTTTAAAGGATCAATGGATTCCTTACAGATACTGCAAGAAAAACTGTAGCCACCACCTTCTTACTGCCAACTCTCTTACACATGCTCTTATCCTAACAAACATAAACAATACTCAAAGAAAGAAAACTGCCTTCTGCTACAATAAATAGCTAAATTTGCCACCAGACTCCCTCATAGGATTCACCACTGTCTTAGCTTCAAGCAACTAAACTGACTTGAACTGCACAACTGTCTAACATATTCACAACTGACTACAGCACACAAACTCATTCATCACCCAAAAAATGCACTGTACTACAAAACGGATTACTACCCTACTGTCCAGCAAGGGCCCTCCATTCTAATAACAAATTCTTACTACTCACAAATAAGTCAAATGATGTTGCAGGGCACTCACTCTACTCCCAGTGCCTTGGTAAACTCTGGAATAGTATCCCCATGCAAATAAAATTCTCCAATAAACTCAGTAGTTTTAAACCACTGCTTAAACAGCATCTTAACCAATTCCAGTCCTGTACATGCTCATCGAAGGGTTAACATAATATTCTCAACTTCTTACTGAAATGGCAAGCCAATTTTTATACATAACTGCTGCCTGAACAATCTACTAAGTTACATGTCTACTTTCTCTTTAATAACTTCCACCTCTGTAAATTCTTAGAATCTATATGTATACATGTAGTTTGTGTATAAATGTAAATAGAAATGTACCTACTGTTTTTTTTTACTCAAAAGATTTTTTTTTTTTAATTTTCATAAAATTGTCACAATAGTTTAATACATTTTGGTAATAAATGAATAACATAATACAAGTCGCAGAACAAGAAGATAAACTATGTACATTATTTACAAAGGCCTGAAAAAAGGAAAAAAATATAACAATTGTATTTTTGGGAAAAAGGAAACAGATAATAAACAGTAAAGTTATATATACAACAATTCCTAAAATTATTGAAAGGAGTCAGGAAATTATTATTATTGAAAGGAGTCAGGATTTGTCTGGTAGATATCAATGAGAGAAATCACTTTGCTCCAAGGGTTATTAGTAAATAATTTAGGTTGAATCCTATATTCATTGACTTTTGTTCTTTATAAGCAGTTTCCTTCAAGAAGGATAAAAAGTCTCCAAAGTTTGGCGCAGAGGAAGATTTCCATTTCCTGGTGATACTTTACCTTACAATCGCAAGAATAGTCCATAATAAGGAGAGGTTAACATTGTTCAGGATAAAACCATCATTAATACTGAATAATATTAAGGGTTTTGATAATGAAAATGAGTCAGTAAACAAAGCTTGCAATTACCGTTTGTGTATAAATGTAAACAGAAATGTCACTACTGTCTGTGTATAAATGTAAATAGAAATGTAACTACTCTGTGTTTGACTGGAACTTATTATAATGCAATGTAAGCAAATGGAGCTTTTCTTCCCATGCCTCCACTGAAAATGATATTACCCTGTTGGACTTTCCTGGTAAACAAAGACAAATAAAATAAAGAAATGAATTTTAGTTCATAATTAAGTTCATCTTGAGAAAAGAAAAAAATGAAAAGAAAAGCTGAAAAAGTGGTGACCAGTGACTGTCTGAAATATAGATTACAGGATATTAATGAAGATTATGCAGGTTAGAACATTAAGAGTAATGTACAATTTGTTAGGGTCAGACATATATGAAATAGGCTTTGTACCATAAGAATGGAGGACTGCAACAATTATCCCACTTCACAAGTGTGACCGTCAATCCACCCTGGAAACTACATAATCTGAATAGCCTACTATGTAAAGCCATAGAATGAATTACCACAGAAATATTTATTTATTTATTTATTTATTTTACATTTGTTGACTGGCATAGTCTGACTGGATACATGTCCATTTTCACTGGAGGCCTGGGGAGAAAAGCTCTAAGGTAGAACATACAGTAAAAATCACAAAATGATTACAAGTTACACACAGTTTTAAGGCTCCAGTTGAGCAAGTAGGTAATATAATCATACACTTGTAAAACAGTGTTGACACATTGACTAGGCCATGTAACATGATTACAGACTATAGAGGAGGATCTAGTCGGGTTTTGAAAAAGGATATAGCCAGTGAGTTTTAAAGTATAGCTTGAGGCTTTTTTTGAACTTAGTAAGAGAGGGTTCAAGAATAAAATCAGCAGGAAGAGAGTTTTGCCAACAGAGTTAGCCAACAGAGAGTCCCCAGCAGAGTTGTTGATTTTGGATGTTTGAACCAGTAGTTTATTAGAAGAGTGAAGTGACCTCAGGTTGCTATAAAGGTTGATGATATTTTTAAGTGCAGGCATATTATCATGGCGGTTAAGAACTTTATGGGCAATTATAAGCTGGTTGTACTGAAGTAGGCTAGGCCATTCTAGCCACCCCAGAAGATTTAGGTTGTGACAGTGGTGGGTCATATAGGCTATGCCTGTTGCAAATCTAGCAATATGGTTATAACAGCTGGAGAGTTTGCTAAGAGCGGATTTGTTCAAATTAGTGAGTAGAGGGGAGGCATAGAGAAGAGTGGAGAGTAGATGGGAACGAGCAATAGTAGTCCTAGCAAATAGAGTAAGGAAAGGTTTGAGCTTATAGAGGAAGCCACGTTTTTTTTTAATGGTTTTGATAGTTTGATTGACATAGGTATCAAGTTTGAGGGTGTTGTCTATTGTGATGCCTAAGAGTTTGGTTTGCGCATCTGGGAAGATAATGGTACCATTATTAGATTTTATGGTAAAGAGTAGTGAGGAAGACTTACAAGTGGGGGAGAAAAGAAGCAACTTTGTTTTGTTAGGGTTTAATATCAGCTGATGGTTAGAGAGCCAGTTTTCAACTATATTGAAAGTATTCTGGGTTGATGTCATTAGATCTGTCAGGGAGGTGGCTGAACAAATTAAGGTGGAGTCATCCGCATATTGGATACAGGTGGCATTTGGGATGAGAGTGGGAAGGTCATTAATAAAGAAAGAGATAAGAAGAGGTCCTAGTATGGAGCCCTGGGGGACACCTAGGGTCATGGGTAGATAGGCTGATAGTTTGTCCTGCCATAGGGCAGCTTGTTGTCTACCATACAGGTAAGATTGGAACCATTGAAGTGCATGGCTATTTAGTGAGATTGCCTTAAGGGTGTGCATGAGTATTTGGTGGTTGACCATATCGAAGGCCTTGGCAATATCTAAAAAGCGGGCTGAGGAAAGCTTGTTATTATTTCAATTATGGTCTATGGCATTAGAGAAGGATAGGAGGGCTGAGGTGGTACTGTGGGGTGGCCTAAAACCATGCTGAGAGCTAACCAACAGCTTATTCTAGGTAAGATAATGCATAAGTTGTTTATGGACACACTTCTCCATAATTTTAGCCAATGGTAACAGAATAGCTATGGGTCTAAATTTTGACAGTTTGAAGGAGTTGCCTCCTTTATGGAGTGGTATTACATGAGATATTTTCCAAATGGAGGGGATGGTGGCTTCAGATAAGGTTCTGTTGATTATGATGGAGATGGGATATGCTATGGCATCTGCTGCTTTTTGCAGATACTCTGGTGGGAGGAGATCAGCTGCTAGAGTAGTTGGTTTTAATTTCTTAATTAGAGATCTGAAAAGTGATGTAGAAACAGGCTAAAAGCTAAAGGAGAGTGGGGTATTCTCTATAGGAGAGTGGGGTATTCGCTAAAGGAGAGTGGGGTATATAGCTAAAGGAGAGTGGGGTATTGGCTGTGGCAGAATTTGGGTTGGAGCAGCTGGGTGCCAGTTGACTGGCTAGGGATTGAATAGTCTCTGTGAAGAAACTATTAAAGGTATTTGTAATATCCTCTGGGGATTTATGGTTGGAAGTTGACAGGGTAAGAGTGGAGGATTGTCGTGGGTGAAGAAGTTTGTTTATTTCTGCCCAAAACTTTTGAGGTCTGTTGTGATATTTTTGTTGAAGATGGTAGTAGAAGTTTGTTTTGTCAAGTATAATAGATTTTTTTGTGTGATTCCTTAGCTGTCAGTATCCGAGTTGATCTAGTAGGTCTTTTGTGGCATGCCATTTGTTCCATGCCTTATTTCTAGCTATGATTTTAGATTTGGTCTCTTTTGAGAGCCACAAGGCAGTTTTGGTTTTGGCTCTAATGGAGCGAGCAGGAGCATGAGAATCAAGACTAGTAAGGAATATGGAATTAAAGTATTTACCCTAATGCATCATCCAGTGAAAGGTGCTGTAGGACTGACCAATCACAAGCTTTAAGTTCATTTTGAAAATTGGTGGAGTTGAAGTTATTATTTCTGATGGTTTTAAAGGTGGTCTGGTGGGGGTTGTCCACCTTGTGCTTGATAATGTACATAAGTAAGTGGTCACTTAGGTCATCTGGGAGGGTCCTTGACTTGTACATATAAGGGTGGCTGTTGATAAGTATCCAATCTAGGATACAGTCTTTATTACTGGGTTTGTCTATCCTGGTGGGGGAGGATATGAGCTGCGTAAAACCATGTAGGCTGACATGGGTTATAGGAGATTCCAAAGAACAGGTGTTCCAATCAATGTTAAAATCTCCAAGCACCATAGTTTCTTGATGGTAGGTACTAGATAACCAGTGGAGGATGTCCTTTAGGGTGTTTGTATTATTACCGGGGGAATGTAAACGCAGACAATGTTTATGCATTTGTTATTGTTAATCAGTAGTTTGGTAATAAGAATTTTTGCATTATTAAACTGGTGTGGTTGTAGGGAGACTGTAGTAACACCTAGTTTATTTTTATAGAGTACAGCTACCCCACCACCCTTCCTAGTAGTACGATCTAATCCAAGTATGTCATACCCTGGTGGTATTACCTCATTGTCTTTAGTTACCGGTTTTAGCCAGGTCTCCGTAACACATAATACATTGGGGCAGTAAACTGCTAAAAGGGCATGCAGATTATGGACCTTATTGTTTATGATTCTGATATTTAGTTGGCAGGTCATGAGAGAATTAAGGAGCCTATTAGCCAATGTTATGTTAGAAGGAATATTAGTTTGGGAACTGGAATCAGCAGATGGGGATGGGCCAGGGTTTGAGTGGATGTCTCCATTCATTGTCAGGCTGTAATGTAAGCTAACTGTGAGTTTCATAATTTTGTTTATACATTTTTGGTAATGTTTCGTTTTGGGGCTGATATACCTGGACCTAACTGGGTGGTAGTTTTTAGGAATGGTGGGGTCAGGTATGTGGGGGAATTATGAAGTGGTCAGTATTGTTTGATATTGATGTAGTGATAGTTTGGAATATTGGGTAGTGCAAGTCTAGGTAGGGCTGATTTTCATATGTGCTGAGGCAATATGGAATACGTAACAGAGGTAACAGTGAAAATAGTAGCAATATTTTGAGGGATAGCATAGTACCTGGCTGGGGCATTATGTTGGAACTATATTTGGAGCAGGAACAAATTAAGAAGACTAGGAAGATTAGTGGCAGGTAGGGGGGTTGATCTAGAAGGTTATCTTTGATAGGTTATAGTGGAGGGGGTGTGGTTTTTAGAGCTTTAAATTTAGCACCACCAGGGGCAGGTGGGATTTGGGGGAAGGGTGGGGCACAAAGCACGCCCGAGCACAGTGAGGGTGAGCAGAGCGGGGCCAAACAAAATCATGAGGTACCTGATTTCTGTGCATGCAAGGTAAGTAATTGTAAAATGTTATATTGTATTCTCTAGTTTTATACTGCAGATATTATATGAAATGTGAAATGATTATTTGAAATATATGAAAATATACATGAAATATGAAATGATTAGCAAAGACATAGGCAACCTTCCTACAGTGGACCTAACCCAGTTTGGCTTTGTCAAGGGGAGGACATGCCTAATAAAGCTGGTGGACTTCTTTAAGAAGGATCTGAAGGCAATGGATGGGGGAAATGGTGCACACCACCTTAGTGGACTTGGCTAAGGCACCCAGCACCATACCCCACTAGGGTATACTTGACAAACACACTGAACTGAGGATAAACCCCTGCATAACTCGCTGGATTGCCATTTGGCTCACAGATAGGACTCAGGAAGTCAGGACTGGTGAGACCACTTCCACTAAGAGACCAGTCACCAGCAGAGTACCTTAGAGTTCTGTGCTGGAACCACACCTATCTGGCAGCTATTCTTGGGGTTAAAGACTAATGTCAAGGGCCTTTGATTAACCAGGTTTGCAGATGACTGTAAATCGGTAGCTATCATAAATTCCCCCATTACACAACCATTTTACAAGAGGGTCTAACACAAACAAATGACTGGTGCCAAACATATAGATTAAAACGTAATGCCAAGAAATGCATTATCATGCCTTTGGGAAAAACTGACACCGAATCTAATTATTCCATCAATAAGACACCCCTAAGAGTTGACCTGGTAGTCAGGGATCTGGGAACATATGTAGACAGTAATCTTGCCTTTGATCAACATGTGGTCAGGGTAATAAGAAAATCATTCTATGTCACCAAACAAATTAAAAATAACATGGCATCCAGATCCAAGGAAGTCATAGTGCCACTTTATTCAAGGCTTATTCAACACATCATTGAGTATAATGCCCCCTTTGGCATGTATCTGGCCAGACATATGCAATAGTTAGAATGCCCAGAAAGGTTCCTTAGTAGGGGAATCCAGGCTATAAGCACATTCACCTGTATGGAATCCCTTAAAGCCCTATCTCTATCCTCGGTCTTCTACAGGTTAGGTGATCTATAACTGGCATGCAAGGCATGCTTGGATTTAGCTTTGATGGCACTTTCGCACATCTGCAAAATGAACAGCATCAGAACCACTGGATCCAAGGATTTAAACTTTGCTTGTGATGTAAAGAAGACATGTTGGTGAGACAGATATGTCTCTCATACGATCCTCTGCTCTGGAACAGACTCCCTGTTCATGTGAAGCAGAAGCCATCACTAACCCTATTTAATCAGAACCTTGACCAATAGACTGGAAATCAGAAATTCACCACAGGTCTGCCTCCCTATGTCTCTGATAGACAAAGGCAGACAGTAATACCGAACTAACATATCCCTTGCATAACCACTAGAAAATTCCTAACATACCCCTACTAATAAATGCCCATGATTCATAGGGAAACAATTGGGTTGAGTTGCACAGCTAGGCTTATAAAGGTTCTAGTGGTCATTTACCTAGTATATACCTATGAATCTATAAAACACAGATATTTTAAGGAAATAATGCTTATTAAAGAAGAGATAATGTGATAAAGAAAGGGGATGAAAGAACATGATAATCTGTGATATAAAAAAAGGCTTATGATAAAGTGAGTCATAAGAAGACATTAAGTATATTGGACTCTTACTTGTTAGGAGAGAAACATTTGCCTCAAAAAAGAACAGGATATGAAAGTTTGTAAGGAATTACATTGGTAAGTAGATGGTTTAGGAAAAATAGAAAAGCATAAAAGAGTAAGGCGGGATTGTCTCAAGAGTGGGATTAATTTAGTTTGATAACAAATGTAGTTATTTAGACTTGTAAAAACGTTAGATGATGAAGAAGGATGAGAAATAATAGAAGGGGTATTGTTGCCAATATCAGAAGCAAATGTAGAAAATTTAATTTTAATAAAAAATAGGATATTCAGATAACGAAGCTATTAAAGAAATGGAAAATGTTTGAAGAAAGTAGTTTTAAGATTAAATATGGTCAAAAACAAAGGTTTAGGTGACAGGACTAGAGACATATTTTTCAGAATCAGAGGTTTCAGTATCAGAAAGTATATGGCAAAGGAAAAGTATAATAAATAGATCGGAAACAATGCTAATGTAAAAGAAGTCATGATGAGGTAATCACTAGTAACTTACTAAAGGTCAGAGGCCTCCCAAACAGAAACTTACACACATGACAATACAAAAAAAAAAAAAAAACACATAATAACATGCACACCAGTGTCTCAACAAATAAGCCCATAAGGCATAACAAAACAAAACCTAATATACTGGTCATAGGCAATTCCATTGTCAGACACATGAATGTTCCCCTCACAAGGATGGATAAGGAGCGGGTTACTGTTAGCTGCCTATCAGGTGCCAGGATCCATCAAGTTACTAAAGCACACATGTCACTCAACCAGATGTACTGGTATGACTCCATCATAGTCCATGTGGGGGCAAATGACTTGAGATGTACCTCACTGGACTATATGAAGAGTGACATGACTGATCTGTCAGATCATTTGCCACAGGCAGGTATAAGCCTAGCCTTAAGCAGCATTCTACCATCTGCAAGGATGATGCTTCTACCATCTGCAAGGATGATGCCACAACACAAACAAAAAATGATTGACTTTAACAATTGTTTTAGTTTCTGGTGTCAGTCCAAGGGGATCCAATATCTGTCAGCCTGGGAAGATATGGTTCGTAGGCCATGCTGCTTTGCCAGAGATGGTCTGGACCTGTCTCACCTAGAGGATTTCGGATACTGGCAAAGGTATTAACCACCTTTATTGTGTCTTTTTAGGCAGTGTCAAAATAACCAAGCTCCCAACATAAAAAAGCCTCTCTAGATAAACTCAAGGTAATACTGCTTAATGCTAGGAGTCTAAACAAGAAACTGCAGTCCCTGAATCACTTCTCACTTTGGAAGATGTTGATGTCTGTGCAGTCACCGAGACATGGTTCAAAGTCATGGAAAGCACCATGGCCATGCAAGGCTACACTGCCTACCATATGTTAAGACCATAAACTGAGCATTTAAGAACCAAAGGAGGAGGTGTATCCATCTTCATTAAGAATAAGTACACCTCAAGACTGGTCAAACAGTATGACTCTCTTGAACTACTCCATGCCCAATTAACTACTGGCAAAGCCCCCTACTACATCATAGCTAGATAAGTCACCCACCAGGAAACAGGAAAAACATACCACATACCTGGACTTACTGGACTCACTTGCCATACAGCACAACAGCTTACTCATGGGTGATTTTAATTATCCTACCATTGACTGGGAAACATACATGACCACAAACATGCTGCCTGATAATTTCTTGGACTTTGTCAAAGCAAATTCTCTGGAACAGCAAGTCACAACATCCACAAGAAGCTCAAATGTCCTGAACATAGTACTCACTAACATATGAGAGCATTGCAATATCATTCCATGTGATGTCTTCCTTGGTAAGATCAGACCATAAATCAGTCTTGTTCGATATAATTATAGGACCAGATACTCCATCAAGCTCAGAAATGCTTAAGAATTTTTCTAAGACAAATTACCTCCTACTAAGTGAAGGCATTAGAAGTTTCAAAGCCCCCTCAAATGCAGATAACATGGACTGCTATCCAGAGGTGTACACCAATGCCTTGTATAACCACTTAAGCAGTTGTATAGAAATAGTTGTACCTAACCAGATTAAAACCAGGCCTTGCTGAAAAAACAAGCCACTGTGGTGGACCCCTAGTCTAAACAGGCTATACAACAAAAGAAAGAAACTAATGTCCAAGAACAAGAGGGACCTGGCTCAGTGCAGGAAGAAATACCTCTCAAGTCTAAACAAACAAATTAGAGATCTTGTTAACTCCTCCAAAATTAATTATGAAGCAAAAATAGCCTCCCTACCTATGGGTAAACACAAAGCATTCTTTAACTATGTCCGAAATCTGAAAGGGAATACCCAGGAACTGGTTGTGGATGGCATCACCCATACTAAATTGGAAGTAATAGCCAAAAAGCTAGCTGACAGATTTGGAGCAAACTTTACCTCCTGTCCGCTCCAGTCATTCCCCAAAGTAGACCTTTCACCATTCCTCAGCATATTATCTCAAAAGACTAGGTCATCTTGGCACTCTCCAAGGCCAAAAACATGGCATCAGTGGAACCAGACAACATTTCAGGTTGCCTTTTATACAACTTCAAACATGACCTAGAAGACACACTTGGATCCCTGTTTAACCACAGCCTGCAAACTGGCTATGTTCCAGTGGAATGGAGGATAGCAACATTAATCCCTCTGGACAAAAGGGGACCAGTAACTGGCCCTTGGAATTATAGGCCCATAAGCTTGACTAGCCCCATGGAAAGAAACTTTTATGGATCTTATTAAAAAGGACATAGTTAATCTCCAAAGTCTGGACCTAACCCATTTCAGATTCGTTAAATGTATCGAGAAAGTCACCAAGGCCCTGGATGAGGGAAAGTCAGTGCATACCACCTATCTTGACCTAGCCAAGGCATTGGACACAATCCCGCACTCAGGTATTATAGAGTAACTCTTCCCATTAGGAATTAACCCCTACATTACCTAATGGGTACCCAACTGGATCACTGACTGAACATATACTATCAAGGTGGGTGACTTCACCTCTAGCAAAAGACCAATCACCAGTGGCATACCACAGGGTTCTGTGCTGGGACTCTTAATGTTCAGAATTTGTTTTTCAGAAGTCCAGGCAAACTTGGATGGCCTGTGGCTAACCAAATCTGCTGAAGATTGCAAATTGGGAACAATCATTGAGTCCTCCAATGATGTTAACATACTGCAGACAAGGTTAATGCAGACAAATGGTTGGGGCCAAAGCCATGGAGTAAAGCTAAATACAAAAAAATACATTATTATTCCCTTTGAGAAAGCTGACATCTCTGCTAATTACATTATAGACAGCACCCCCTAAGTGTACACCCAGTGGTATGTAATCTGGGCACTCAGGTTGATAGCAATCTGCACTTTTACCACCAGATATCCACAGTGGCAAGGAAAGCCTTCTATGTTGCACATCTTATAAGTAAAGGCATTGCATCTAGATCTAAGAATATTACAATTCCTTTATACTTAGCTCTCATCAGACCAGTAATTGAATACAATGCTCCCTTTTGCATGTACCTCACCAGACACCTACAACAATTGGAGAGACCACAGAGATTTCTCACCAAAAAGTTACAGAGTACACAAAACAAGTCTTATGCAAAAAGACTGAAAGCCCTGTCACTATATTCTGTTTCCTACAGGTTGCTAAGGGGTGACCTGTGCCTGGCTTGCAGGGCAGTCTTTGACCTGGTCCTGATGAAAATGCTACACATTCATAAATCAAACTGCAGGAGGGTCACTCACTCCAGGGATCTCAACCAAGCCTCTGACATGAACAGGCCATGCCGGAGAGATAGATACATGTCTCAGAGACTGCCACGTCTCTGGAACAAGCTTCCAATTCATGTGAAATGGAGCTTCTCCCTGACCCTCTTCAAATGCATCCTGGATCAATTGATGGATGACCGCAGATTCACTCCTGGGGTGGTGCCCATGTCCCTCCTGGACAGAGGAAGTCTGTATTAACTACCATAGACCCTTAACTCTGCAAACATCACTTACCTAACCACTGGCAATTGGGGCAACTCAGGATAAATATGGCTAGAGTTGTAAGGGCTCTAGGGCCGTTAGTCTAGTAACCTCCTATGAACCTATACGTGTGTGAATATTGTTTAGGTTACCTTACAGGAAGAAAGCTTATTTAATAAATGAAGCATGATGGGTATATCACAGGATCACTGTAATGTTTTCTGTTCACCAGCAAATAAACAGAAAGAAGCATAAGATATACTGTTTAGCTTTTTGGGGAGCTCAAGAATGCAGTCAAAGAAAAGAGTAGTAGTATATAATAATGAGAAAGGAAGATTAGGCCTTTGAATAGGCCAAATGTTTGATTTCTTTATCTTTGCACTGCAAAGGTATAATGTGTTTGTTGAAAAGAAAACATGAGTCAGATAAATTATAAGTAGTATCAACAATATTGAACATGTTTTAAAATGGAAAGATGAGAGGAAAGGGTAATGTAACAGCTGAAAAAAAAGTATTTTATCTACATGTAATGTATGAATAGTGCTGGTTGGTAGGGTGGAGAGGTTAGAAGAAAAGGAAGAGAAAAGGATTATAAGGAGAGAGAAGAAGGGTGAAGATGTCACACTGCTAGCCCAGCTATCTGGAATTTTGTAAATGATTCTGTCATTTGTGAATATTGATTTGATTTATACAGAAGTATGTGTTGAACAGGGTTGGTACAATACTGAGCTTCAAAAATGAAACCCCACCATGCCCTGCTGGCTTAGACTAGAAATGTATAGAAACTATTGTAATTGTGTGACTGTATATATTTTTAAGAGTAGAAACTAGAACTTACAGAGTTAACTTGCAAAACTGAGAGGAGGCGGAACCTGGATGGCTAACTGAGAGCAGTGAATTTTGAGAGCTCCATAAACTAGCATAATGATATAGAAAAAAAATTATTATTTTCAAGTTTAAAATGTCAGAAATCTACAGATAAACTACTAAACTACATAAATATCAATTTTGGTGGAGATACACAAAAATTTTCCTATCAGGTAACTTGGAGATGGTCCCCCTTCTATGATCGAATTTCTCTAAACTCGAAAGTCATAAACTCGAAACCAGAATCTCGAATTTAGAGAAACTCGAACATATGAAAGGGACCAAAAAAAATGAACACCATTCAAATGTTTTTGCAGGGGGGCTTCACCCCCCCACACCCCCCTCACACACCCCCTACTTAAATATACCTACTCCGAGATCGCACTATAGTGAAGGAAAGGGAAATCTCCCATTCTGCTCTATATGTGTAAGCGCAAAAAGGAAGATTTTCCATTCCTCCGCTATAGTGCGGTCACGGAACATTCACATTTAAACTGCTAGGGTACAGGGGGACCTGGCCCCCTGCAATAAGGTAAGTTAACTTTTTATTTTTTTAAACCTAAGGCTCCCATTCACAATTTTGAGTGAATGGAAGTTCGAGATTCTGGTCTCGAGATTATGAATTTCTAGCTTCCATCTATTCGATCTTGTGAAGGGGAACCCCTGGAGATATATTGAGTCACAAAATATGAACAACTCAAGGAATTCTCATCCAGATGCTGCTTTGAAAAAAAGAACTGCAATTGATGACATCTACCTTACAGGAACTATCTTTGAAGATGGATGGCTTTAAAAATGACTTAGAAAACCTCAAATTAAATTCTCAAAAACAGACTGATACTCTTAAGGAACTATTACAGCAACACCATACAAAAATAACAAATATAGAGACTTCTCTAAATAACATTGAAGGGAGACTCAGAGAGGAAGAATTCCATAAAGAATTTCTGCTTAAACAGACTACATGGCTGCTTAACAAATTAGATGACTTAGAAAACAGGGAAAGGAGAAACAACATAAGGATCTTTGGTTTGCCTGAAAACACTGAAGGAGAAGACATTATTTCCTTCTTAACAACCTGGATTACTGAATTTTTAGACTTGAAAGAGAGACTTTCATTTGGGATTGAAAGGGCGCATAGAGAACTGAGGAAACCTACTTCTAACTCAACAAATACTCTGCCTAGATCCGTAGTTATAAAATTTCTTTCATTTCTGGACAAGGAACTAATATTAAAATCTGCTTGGAGAAAATCACCCTTAAAATACAATCAAAGTCTGATAAGGTTTAACAATGATTATTCTTCCAAAATACTAGAACAAATGAAAAAAGTCTGGCCAATAATAAAACCGTTGAAACAAAACAACATTAAAGCACAGCTGGCCTTTCCAGCCAAGATAAAAATACTTTTTGCCAATGAGATGAGAACCTTTAATGACTTAGAAGAATCTATTATATTCATCAAAAACAACAACATAGTGTCTATCCCAGAAGAAATGGAATGGATGGCTCCTACTTTTAAAAGAATAAAAGAAACAAATTCTTGGACTGATGCTAGAAAGAAGAAACAAAAAACTGATTCCAAGATAGCTGTCCCAAAAAATAACTCTTACAACTACATCTCTCAAAGTATTAACTGATATGGTACATCACTTGTTATCTATTTTTATTTAAAAAAAGGAGGGATTCTTAAACAACTGAGAAACAGTAATGATTTATTCAGAATGTTCAAAGAGTCCAATAATTCTTCACAAAGGTAGGTCAAGATGGGTTACTATTTACACTATATATAAGCCAAACAAAGCAACATATAATACAAACATACAAGTTTCTATACCCCTACTTGAACTCAATGAATATTTATCTTGTACATTTTTCATTGATTTTACTTATAATAATTTAAGTAATTAATTAATTCAACAAGGTGCCATCCATCAAAGTTCAGGCTCAACTGTAACAGATTAACATCATATATAATAGCAGTAACAGTAGAGTGTTTTGAAAAAAAATGCTGTCATGGAGATTAATGCCTTCTTCAGTTAAAGTATGATTTAGAAACGTCATGTATATCTTGGTTAAATAATAGTAGCAAGCTCTTAGTACAAATGCCATCATTATTCTGTCTAAATATAGTTAATATCAATTATGCCGGGTATCACAGCTAAGAGTGCTGTTTAATCAATCCTGATATGGTGTGTGGATGCAGCTGTTTGTGGCAGCTAGTACAAATATTATTATTCTGTCTAAACATAGTTAATATCAGTTATGGCAGGCATCATAGCTTCAAGTGCTGTTTGATCAATCCTGATATGGTGTGCGTGAATCCAGCTGTGTCTGGCAGCTAGTACAAATGTCATTATTCTGTCTAAACATAATTAATATCAATTATGTCAGGTATCATAGCTTTGAGTGCTGTTTTATTAAGCCTGACATGGTGTATGTGGATGCAGCTGTGTCTGGAAGTTGTTATATGTTGCTGTTTTCATCTCCGGGAAGCTGTGGTTTGCGGCTTGTGATCAAGGTTTGCTGGTGCTTGTGTGTTGGGAAGAGACATTTGGTGTTTTGGCCTGGATCCGGAGGAAGAGGGTGGATGGGACTGTGATTTGGGATATTTTGGCAGAGAATGGTTTATTTCTATGTCTGCTGAGTGAGAGGTGAGAGAGCTGGAGGATTGTGTTGTCTCTTGTTGTGGCGGCTTGTTGGGAGGTTTTTTTTTTTTTTCATCTGTTTCTCTTGGTTCTTTTCCTGGCTGCTGCTTCACTGAAAGGGAGAGAATTTAAGCTTGAAGTTGCAGTGAAGTGAAGCTTTGCTTCAGGTACATCGCGAGCCTCTGGCATACAGTACACAGACACATTAACAGAAACAGATGCTCCCAGGTTGCTATGGTAATGGAGACAGAGTGACGATAATACTTAACGGCTCTGAGGAGCCTCCGAGATGATTCTTGGCAATGACGTTTTTGGTTTTAAAAAAATATATATAATAAAAGGGCTGTTTTAAATCACATGTACATATATTGATGGTCTCCCAACACTTTAGCTCATTAAGTTGACTCTTGATTAAAAAAAAAAAAAAAAAACACAATAGTTATTTATTTATTTTACATTTGTTTACAGGGATGGTCTGACTGGATATATGTCCATTTTCAGCTGAGACTCGGGGAGAAAATCTCCAAGTTAGTAGATTATGTTACATTAGTAACATTTACAAATTAACATAGTTTACAGTCTTCAGTAAGGTTACAAACATTTATAGAACATGGTAGGCAACTGAGAGTTTCACATAGGGTTTACACAGATAAGAACTTTATCCCGTAATGAGCTCTAGATATGCCACAAAGCAAAGTCATATCCATTTTAGAGTCAAATGACAGATTTAATTAGGCAAGATATCCAATACCAGGGGGTGGGTGTTAGGTTTTGAACAGGGACATTGCCAGTGTATTTGAAAGTGTAGTTTGAGGCTTTTTTTGGACTGGGTTAGAGAGGGCTGAAGAGTAAGTTCTGCAGGTAGCGAGTTCCAAGTTTTGCCTACAGAGTTGGCAAATAGAGAGTCACCAGCCAAATGTATGTTTTTGGTTGTTTGAATCAACAGTTTGTCAGCAGAGTGCCGTGACCTCAGGTTGTTGTAGGGATTAATGATCTTGTTTAGTGCTGGTTGTCTTATCGGGGTGGTTTAGAACTTTGTGGGCTATTATAAGTTGGTTGTATTGGAGAAGACTAGTCCATTCAAGCCAACCTTGTTGAGTTAAGTTGATACAGTGGTGGGTCCTAAAGGTTGTACTTGTAGCAAATCTAGCAATATAGTTGTAACAGCTTGCAAGTCTGCTAAGAGTGGTTTTATTCAAGTTAGTGAAAAGGGGGGAGGCATAGAGAAGGGTAGACAGTAAGTGGGAGCGAGTGATAGAAGTTCTTGCAAATTGGAGTGAGGAAAGGTTTGATCCTATAGAGGGAGCCCAGTTTTTTGTTAACAGTTTTGATGGTTTGATTGACATGGGTATCATATTTTAGGGCATTGTCGACTGTGACCCCTAAGGGTTTGGTGTGAACATCTGGGGATATAAGTGTGCCATTATTGGATATTATGGTAAAGAATGGTGAAGAGGACTTACAGGTGGGGGAAAAATTATGTAATGTATGATTTTAGTAAATCTAGACATAAAATATATAATCATCATATAAGATGAATTTAGATATTAAAGACAGAATTTAATAATATGGGCTTGTGTATAATAACACTACTTTCTTAACTTGTCATAAATGACATATACTACATTGAACATCAAGGGAAAGCATGATGATTTTCTTATATAAGTAAGTATGCCTAACAAGTCATGTAACTGCTTTAACTTGAATTGTAGTTTTTGTAACTCATCTTGACCATATATAATGCTTAAGCAGTTACTAAGGTAACTAATGTTTTATACATGACATCAAACTGACAAAGTTGTTCAAGAGAAACAATAGAAGCCTGAACTTGAAATGTCACAGAATGTAACAATCATATTCTGAACAAATAGTATTAAATTGACAATAAATAGTTTAATAACATGAGCTTGAGTATAATAACACTACTGTTTTAACTTGTCATAAATGACATACACTATATTGAACATCAAGGGGAAGCATGATAATTTTCTCATACAGGTAAATGTGCATAACTGGTCATATAATTGCTTTAACTTGAACTGTGGTTTTGTAACACATCTTGACCATACATAATATTTAAGCTGTTACCAAGGTAACTAATGTTTTATACATGACATCAAACTGACAAAGTTGTTCAAAGGTAACAATAGAAGTCTGAACTAGTGATGTCACAGAATGTAACAATCACATTCTGAACAACTAGTATTAAATTGACAATAATCATTCAGTTTAAGTGGGCCTATATTAGAAGAATGAATGTTTAGGTGCTCGAACACCTAAAACATCGATCTTCTAATATCGAAAGCAAAAAACGTTGAACGGCCGATTTAACGCAGGAAAAGATTTCCCTTGGCCGTTCACCAGAGTTTGCTATTTCCCTACTGTTGAGCAATCTTGGTATATTTAGTTAGGGGGGTGGGGGGTGAAGCCCCCCCACTTAATTTAGATGTAAAGTAATTTTTTTGTGTTGTGGCTGAAATACATGTTTCCCTGGGACGTTCGACATTGTGCGGTTCGATATTAGAAGATCGATGTTTAGGTGTTCGATCACCTAAATAGTCTTCTAATATAGACCCTTTTAACTTTTGCTGATTATACAAAATAGAATGTTGCCATTTAAATCTAAAAACTTTCAGTATATGCCATAAAATGGCAATTTATGAATATGAAAAGGGAACCTGTAATCATTAACCACAATAAATTAATTTGTTGATTTTAACCTATAATTTTACTCATTTTATAATAAGAAATGACAGATATGAAAATCCTTATATGTAGGAAATGGGGGGAAGAACAAACAAAGTAATTACTTAAATGCTGGTAAACAATGAAATATAACTTTTGATCCATCCAATAAAATACATTGTATTATAAACATTAGGTATAAATATTATTATCATCTATTTATATTAAGTAATACATTTTGAAAGACTTCATCAATAAGGGTGAATATGTTAAATAACTGTGTGCTATAATCTTTTACTGAGGTTTTATATATGATATATCCTACTTTACTATGATTGAATTGCTTGTCATCTATCTTTCATGTAAATATTAATTGCTTATACAATAAGTAGACATTTATATTGTATTAGAATTCTGTCTAATCTACAATAGTACTATAGATGTTCAAAATAATATAAATATTGCTTATTCCTATTACAAATATTCTCCATATGATAATTCAATTTATGGCGCAAAGATGTTCTGGATTGTCAAGGTACAAGTGATAATCTGATAGACTTAGATTTATCTATCAGATTAGGAATGATTTTCATTCCATGGTTAGTGCGGATCTTAGTTTTGTTAATATTTATTCATTTAAATTTATTTCACAAAAAATTTTAGTATGCCTGACCAAAACATTACATTATTGGTAAACATTCAAAGTATAAAACTGATAATTTCCTTTAAAAGCTCCAACATGTACTTTATAGTTATCAGAGGAAAATGTTTAATAGTCACAATAAAATAAAAAATATATAGTCTAAATAACCTAAGATGGATTTAACTTTATTATCTTTAAATACCAGTGGCTTAAACAATCCTAGCAAGAGATCAAATATACTGAAACATTTAAAACTGAACAAAGCACAAGTTGTCTTCCTTCAAGAAACTCATTTCAAAACAAATGACAATTACAAATGGAATCTTAAGGAATATATGATATTGGCGCAATCCACTTATAAGACAAAGACAAAAGGGGTAACAATTTTATGGAAAACAAATGTGATTAACCCAGAAATCATTTATAAGTATGAAGATAAAGAAGGCCTTATGGCATTGGTAATAGTTAAATATAATAGCAGAATATGGACCCTAGCCAATCTATATTGGTTCCCAGGGATTGAATCAGGAACTGTTAAAAAATCACTTGGATTTCATTTCAGAAACTACAAATAAAAGACCGCTGCATACATTTGCCATATCAAAAGCTTTAAACAAGTGGGTAGAATAATTTAATCTTGCAGATAATTTCAGATTTAAAGAAGATAAATCTTTGTTGTTTTCCCACCAAGATCACAGATTTGGTACCCAAACTAGAATAGATAAAATGTTTCCTGCCCATGACTTACACTCTAAAATCATTAATTTCTCAATCACTCGGTGCCCCTTTTCAGACCACAATTCATTGATACTAAAACTTCAAAATGGGTACAAAGCATTAATGTTTAACTCCAGAATTCCAGCATATATAACTAAAATTAAAGAGTTCAAACCCTGGTTATTATCTGAATTACAGTTCTTCTTAGATATCAATTACACCACAGAGATAAATAAAATAATGATATGAGACTCATTAAAACCTTACATATATGGTAAAACCCTAACTTGGTATAGAAAAAAAAATCAGAGAATGGGATTCTGAATTATTAGATCTACAATTCAAATGTTTGTCAGTAAAAGCTGAAAAAAAATCAAAATCATTTGGAGATGAAAAAGAATGTAGAAGTATTAAACAATAAATATAATTAAATTCTAACACATAAAACTAATTTAGCTTTAGAAAAACTAAAAATTAATACCTTGGCCACTTCTCCCAAATATATACATAAGTTATTCACAAAAATCAAAATACAATCAAAAGCTAATAACATTAAAAGTATCTTCCACGAAAAGAAAGGGAAAAATGTCTCAGATATAGGTGACATTCTTGATGCCTATATAAATCATTATATGGAACAGTTCCAAAAAGAAAATATACATATTGATCAATTAAATCTAGATGAAAAATGTTCTAATATAAAAAAATACCAGTAAAATTAAAACTAGATCTGCAAGCACCAATATCCTACAAAGAAATTTCTTATACATTAAAAGAGGGTAAAAATAATAAAGCTCCGGGTAAAGATGGCATAATTATGGAAATATATAAACTTTTTCCTTCAAAGATATTATCCCTCTTCCATAAAACTCTATTAGAAATTCAGTCACAAGCTTTAGTACAACCATTTGTAGATATTCCTTAATCATACCAATTCTAAAGGAAAACAAATCCCCAAACTTCTGTACCTCATATATACCTATATCATTATTAAATAATGACTATCAGATATTTATGACAATATTAACTAACAGAATGAAAATACCACTATCCAAAACAATAAATACTGATCAAAGTGGATTTATATATCATAGACACACACATGACAATATTAAAAGGATAATTTCTCTTATAGATTATATTAATAAAGAAAATAAAAAACACTCATAATTGGCTTAGATATAGAGAAAGCCTTTGATTCCCTAAATTGCAACTATTTATTCAAAATTATGGTGTTATTTGAATTTCCTCCTTCCTTTATTCATCTGCTAAAGAATATATATACAAATAATTTAACGTATGTTAAGCTAGGTCCGTTCACCTCTGAATCTATACATATAATAAAGGGTACTAAACAAGGATGTCCCATGTCACCGATTCTATTTGCTTTGGCTATTGAAATATTGGCAGATTCAATATGCAACAATACAAAAATCAAAGGAGTAGATGTTTATGAACAATACAATTCTAAATTAATGCTCTTGCTGATGACATATTATTGACATTATCCAAAAAAAGAGACATTAGAAGAATTAGATATTTTAATTGACACATTTTACAGGACTTCAGGACTCCATTTCAATAAATCAAAATCAAAATTTTTATTTTTAAATAAAAAAAAAGAATTGCAGACGAAGGAGAATCACATTATAGGGAAACAAGAATCTACTGTAAAATATCTAGGAATTCAGTTATGCAATGATAATAATGAATTAGTCTCAAAAAACCACATCAATACAATTAAAATCTCTGTGGAAAAGTGGAACAAAATAATATTAACATTGGAAGATAGACTACAGTTAATAAAAATGGTTTTACTACCCAAGATTCTATATACAGCTTTGGCAATATAACTGTTACCAGAAAGGAACATACTCAAAGAAATAAACTCATGCCTAATAAAATTTTTATGGTTTCCCAAAAGAAATAGAATAGCTTTAAAACATCATATCAGACCATGGAAACAGGGAGGATTAAACTTTCCTGATATAGAAACATATATAAAAGCATCAATATCTAAAACAATCTCAGATTGGATAAGTCCAAATTATTCTGCAAATTGGAAAGAATTGCTAACTGTAATATCAATAAATGAATTTGATTTACAAAAAATTTTTTTTCGAATACATAAAAACAATTTGCCATGGCACATATTATGTATTAGTATGCAATATAACATAACTAAGCCCACTAAAACTCGTATGATTAATTATTACATTGACTCATTTAGGAAAATTATTAATGTAAATATAGATTTAAAAATCTGGTTTGATCTTTTAACACCATTCATAGTTGCAAAGAGCTATCCACATAAAATATACAGAGAAATAATTAATTCCTGGGAACAGAAAGGATTTGTTTGTTGTTTTCTATGTATCAAAGAAATAAAAGTTCTGGATATGCAAACAATAGAAACAGCATACAAAATTCCACAACAAGATTGGCTAACTATGCAAAGCATTCTGACGTATTTGCAAGATTTATGCAGAATAATGAATAATCCTTCATTTAAATTAATACCTAAACTTATGAAATACCTATAAGAAATCATATATAGTGATTATGACATGGGAAATAGTATTTCAAAATTTTACAAGATATCGATAAATTATAAAACAACACCCAAATCCTCACATTGAAATTATATAACAAAAGGACACTCATTACAGCTAACGGAAGAAATTAAATCAAATATTTTATTATCAATAAAGCATACATCCTTTACACAATACTGGAAAGTTTTTAATTGGAAATGCATGCACAGAGCATTCTTAACTCCAGATAGAATTACTAAAATTAATTCTTCCACAAATGTAATATGTTGGAGGTGTGAGCAAATGCACAATGCAGATTGGAATCACATTTTTTTTGACTGTCTTAAAATTAAGCTATTTTGGAATGGTATTAAAAACTTTTTACAAGCTTTATTTAATGCATCGTTTAACTTATCTAAAGCTCTAGTATTATTAAATGTGTATGAAGGTCTTCATTTGAATGAGTCAAATATGTGTCTTGTTTGGACAATACTTGCATACTCAAGGAAGTGTATAACAAGAAGATGGAATACAAACACAATACCAACTTTGGAAGACTTCTACAGCCTAGTGAAAATCACAGCATTTTTGGAAATTAAAATTAAAGAATTAAGGATTCATCCTAAGCCATTTATTAACAATCCATGGAAAAAAAATCTTATCATCAATTGACACTTTACAATAACTGAACAGATACACTCTGATAACTGGATTGTTATACCTATAAAGTAATTTTATATATTGAGTTCTGTTATAGTGTCAGGCTGATGTAAATAGTGTACATACTCATTTAAGATGTTATTTACAAATACTATGGAATTTATTCAACTGTATTTGAAAAATAAAAAATGTTTGAGAAAAAAGAAAATATGTCAAAATTAAATTGTTTTAACTTTGTGCTAGAAAATTATCTATCAGTTTTAGTGTAGTAGACACAATGTCTAGCACAAGAAGTTTTTTGTACTGTATTGAAAGAGAAGTAATTACTAGATTTGAGATGCAGACATGCTTTGTTGCTTTATGACTTCCTAGCAGTTGCACAGATCTGAGAAAACATTTGAGAGATATGTATTTTTCAGACAGAGAAGTTAAATGCTGTTAGTTACTGACCAAAAGGAGGTTTAGCCTGTGAACTGAAGTCAGGTGACAAAAAGTGATGTCATCCAAGCTAACCCAGCAGTAATATTTTATATTAATTTAAGAACTCTCTCAGCTAGAGAAGGGGGCATTTGGTATTTTGTCTTGGACCTAACATTATATAATTAAAAATAGCTACTGGTTGTTGTAAGAAAATAAAATATTGCATTGACAAAAAAATTAAAAATGAAAATATTGTAGGATTGCGAAACTATTTTTGTAGGTTCATAGGTTTATATGTGTGTACTAGGCTAATGATCACTGGAGCCTTTTTAAGCCTAGCTGTGCATCCCAATTCTCTTAAAGTTTTGGTATCCTTGTAAGAAGGTTCTTGGGAGATTAAATATTTACAAGCTTCCTTTGTCCATTAGAGACACAGGTGTCAAATCAGGAATGAATTTCCTATCTCTCATCCAACTGCCCAAGTTGCACTTGAATCGTATTAGGAAGAAACTGCTTCACATGGGTGGATAGCCTGTTCCAGAGAAGGGATAGTCTCTGGGATACATACCTGTCTCTCCAATGGTCTTATTTATATCACAGGCAAGGTTTAAATCTTTAGAAATAAATGGTAATTATGGTGCTGCTTGTTTTGCAAATATGCAGGAGGGCCATCAGAATGGGGTCTGATTATGTCTTGTATGCTAAGAATAGATCTCCTCTCAATGGCCTGTAGGAGACAGAATACAGGAATAGAGCACTGAGGTGGTCAGCATAGGATATTTATTTTTATGCACTTTATTCTTTTAATATGGAAGCTCTATCAACATTCCAGTTGTTGGGTGTGTCTGCTAAGATACATCTCAAAGGGGGAAGTGTACTCAATGATAGGTATGATAAATGCTTAATACAGCAAAACTGTGACCTCCTTGGACTTAGATGCCATATCCTTGTTTATAAGTTGCACAATATAGAATGATTTCCTCACCACCACAGACACATGATAGTCGAAGGCTAGATTACTACCTATGCACACCCCCAAGTCCCTGACAATGGGGTCAACTCTTAGGGTGTGTTTGAATTTGATAGTTACCAGGGGTTGCTGACTTACCATAGAATACTATTATTCATTATTTGGCATTTAGTTTTAGTCCATGGCTCTGACACCAATTATTTGTCTGTGTTAGCACTTGTTGGTGAATATTAGTGTCACCTGGGGATTCTATTACTGGTTGGCCAAATTTGCAATCCTCTACATATTTAGTCAGCCAGAGACCCTTGACATTGGCATTGACCTCAGAGAAGTAGATGCGAAAAAGGAGTGGTCCCAGGACTGATACTTGAGGGACTTCATTGGCATCAGGCCTCTTTGTAGAGGAGTGATCCTCAGTTCTAAATTCCTGGGTTTCATCTGTGAGCTGGTGAGCTATCCACTGGGTGACATAAGAGTTTATACCCAACCTCTTGAGTTTGTCAACAATGCCTGAGTAGGGTATTGTGTTAAATGCCTTGGCCAGGTCAAAGTAGGCAATGTGAACCATTTTTCCCATGTCCATTGCTTTGTTGACCTTCTCAAAGAATCTGCCAGCTTGAGTAGGCATGACCTCCTAGTGACAAAACCAGTGACTGGAGGCTTCACATGTCATTATTGATTTCCATAATTCTTTCCACGGCTTTGCATGTGAGACTAATGAGACTTATAATTCTGTAGTTTCCAGGGTCTGTAAATGTCCCACCTTTGTGCAAAGGTATGATGTTTGCTACTCTCCATTCATGGGGCACAAAACTTGTTTGAATGCTATGGTTAAGCAGTGATTCCATAGGGCCTGATAAATCATGTTTCATTCTATTTTTAGAAGACAGCTTGTGATATTCTCATATAAACTGATGCAGTGTTTCTGGCCTTGGAGAGAGCAGTGAAGACCTGTCCCCTACAGATAGGAGAGGAAGAAATAGGTGATGATTTTGCCTGAGGGGATGCTTGGGGGGGTAAAATTAAAACAGAATTTTTCTGCCAGTTGGTTTGCTATATCTTCTGACTTTTCTTGGTTTAATTTCTTCAAATCTTTTGGGTTTGTAATACCATGAAAGTAATGGACCCCATTCCTAAGTCAAAGTACGATTAAAGTTCATTAAATTAGTATTATTTCAATCTTTAATGTTAGCCAAAAGTGCTCTTTGCCCAGAATTGACGCCTTCTGCAATTCATATGGAGTTACATGTATTGGTAACATATCTAAATAAGACTGTAAATTCTTTTTTATGAGACCCATTACTTCAACTACTATTGGAATTGTCTGTGTATCTTTCTTCCACATTTCCTTCATTTGAACCTGCAAATCCTGGTATTTTATGACTTTGTGTCGCTCTGCACGTAAGACACTGTAGTCACTGGGTGTAGCGATTTCAATGATCGGTGCTACTTTTCCTTTCTTTTCATAGACTACTATATCTGGTTTTCTCATATCTACTTTTGAACTGTTAGTAATGGGTGATCCCATGTGATATAAACCTCATCATTATAATGCTTTGTGGGTCATGTTTCAAATACTTCTCAGGCACTTCAAAACTGTAGTGTTTGCACAATCCCAATGCAATAGTCTTGCCACATTAATATGTCTTTCAGTATATAGGCCCTCTGCCATTAGTGTATCACACCCAGCAACAAGATGTGTGACTGCTTCCAATTTTGTTTTACAAAACCTGCATTTGTCTGTTTCTCCAACTGTTTTGATGGACTTTGTAAACCAATGTGCACATAGTCCACTATCCTAGGCCACCAATATTAACCTTTCATCTTTTGGTTTAAATTCACCTCTCCTTAACCATTCCTGTGTTAGGTCCTGACCAACATGAGGTTGTTCCAGGATTTTTCTGTACTTGCAGCTATATTTATGCATCTTCCACATTTCTTGCCTTCTCATCTGATTCTTCACTTTATATTCTTTCTTTTGTTTTTAAGCATATGCAGTTGTTGCCTGATTTTTGTCTTTTTCTGGTTTGATTTCAGTTCCTGATTGACACCAATATCCTTCTGCTAAGCTCAGCAGGGAAGTCATTTTAGAGTTTTTCTACTCATATTTTAAAACTTTCACTATGTTTGGATCTTATGAGGTCAGCAGATATGTATGCAATCCTACGATTGCAGATCTATACATGTAATCAGTTTTGAGGAGGCCCATACCTTCTTCAGAATGGGTAATATATAATCTTAGCATACACTGATTTTTATAAATAATTTGATAAGCATGTAGCATTTTTCTTGTTTTCCTGTCCAGCTGCTCCAATACCATTTGGGACCAGTCAATCACCCAAAACCTGTAAGTTAGAACAGGAAGGGCAACTTGGTTTAAAGCCTGGACTTTGTTCCTGGATGTCAGGGCTGTTTTTAGTATTAATTTTAGTCTTCTAAAATATTCCTTAGTAAGTTTTGTTTGCATTTGTTTATGTTTTATTCTCAATCCTTCATCACTTCCCAAATATTGTATACTCCTTCCTGCACAAGTTCCTTCATATCAAATTCCTGTCCCAGACTAATATTGTCTTGGTGCTGCAGCTTTTCAGCTTTAAAGGTTGCTTTTGTACATTTATCAAGACAGAATGGCATTATTATATTATCTAGAAAGTTTTGCGCATTTACAGTTGTGCTTTCACCTCCTCATCTGATGAACTGTACAGTTTTAAATCATCCACAAAAAGAAGAGAAGTCTTTACACTTTGCTGTTGTCTAGGAGACAAATTGTAAACATGACTTAATCTGTTAAGTAGACAGCTTAATGGGTTAACTGCATGACAAAAGAGCAATGATAACAAATAGCCACCCTAGAATATCCTCCTCTGAATCTCTGAGAAAATAATTTGTCCTTTATCATAGTTTAGCTGCAAAGTTTTTTTTTGCCATTGTTTATGGTCACTGTAATGTAATTGATGAATGTAGGCTACATCTTATACATCTATAAGCATTCCTTTATCCATGAATGTGGGATGCTATCAAATGTTTTTTGTAATCTAGCCATGGCATACTTAGAGTCTTCCCCCTTTTTACAATTCGTCATTATGACTTAATTTAATAACAAATGATCCTTTGTTCCATATGACTTTCTTTCATTACCTTTTTTTTTCTATTGCCATGATTGAGTTTTCCTCTAAATGACTATAAACTCTGTCAGCAATTCCAATATACAGTTTATACATTGCTGGAAGGTAAGTTGTTGGTCTATAGTTTTTAGAATAGCTTACATGTTCATTCTTGAGGAGGAGTAATGTTTTCCTGTTGTTAACCAGGTTGGTGTGTGTTCGGGGTGTGCATGTAAGTATTTCTTGCTTAGTGCTAAATCTTCATGTAACCATGTTAATACTTTTAGCCAGAAGTTGGATACTGCAGCTGGGCCTAGAGTTTTTCATTTAGGAGCTTTTCTTAATTTTGTTTCAATCTCTCTGGCCGTTACTTTATCCCATTTCATATCCTGAACATTTGAACATCTTTCTTTTCTTTTACTTCTATCCATTCAGCATCTTTGTTCTGTTCCGCATAGTCTTCATATATATTTCTCCAAAATGTGTCTATTTCTTCTTTTTCTGGTGGTGTTTCTATTCCTTTTGCTTTATTTCCTAATTCTCCATAAAACTTTTTGGATCATCAATACATTTCTTATTTTGAAGTTTTCCTTTATACTACTTTGTGTATCTTCAAGTTTTTCCTGCCTGTGCTGATATCTTTAGTATATTATTTGGAATAGTGCACAATAGATTCTAGTCTGTTCTGATACTGCACATTGCTTTTATCACATCTAGCTCTCTAAGTATTGTATTTTTGTTGATCTGTTTCCTCTTCTGTACTCTTCTAACAGTGTTATTTCTTGTATTAATTGCTTTATAGTTTTCTCTCTTCGATATTTCTATGATGATATCCTTTCCCGTATTGCCCTGTATTTTTGTGCTAAGACTTTATCTGTTATTAACTTAGCTCATAGTAGTATATCCTATTTACGTTTGTTATATCATGTGCTTTTCTATTAATAATCATGATTACTGTGTTAATGTGTTTTATCAGACTTCTAAACTTTTGTTCTTATTGACGTTCTGTAATCTGCCTCTTTCATCTGTCTTAATATGTCTATCCATCTCTATTAAATCAAGCATTAATTTTATCAGACTTCTAAATTTAAGGTCTTATTAGCTGTCTGTAATCTATTTCTTTCATCAATTTTAATATGTCTATCCATTTCTATTAAATCAAGCAACTCTTCCCTCAGACCTTTTTCTTCTAAGCTGAGGGCACATTCTTTATTCTCTGTTTTCTGCAGGCATTCTACAGACAGTTCCAAAACATCTTCCTGTGACATATTCTCTTCAGCTGCATCCTGAGTTATCCATTGCTCTATCATATGGGAGCTCACTGACCTATCACTCCACAACATTGACAGTGTCGGAGTTGTCACTGTTTCCTGTTCCTTCCTCTTGCTGTACTGGTTTCTTACTGAAGGCCCCAGAGTATCTTCATGTGGTAATTGCTCAGATGCCTCTCATTCCAACTGTTTCTCCTTAATTTGGGGCTAACTGTTCCATCATGCTGTGACATTACCATTGGATTTTCTATACTAAATCCTTCACTTTGCAAGTAATCCATAACTTCAGTTTCTGTTTATTTAACTTCTCCATTACTAATCCTTCCTCTTTTTTTTGCTCCCCCTTTGCTTTTTTGTTTTTTTTTGTATTGTAAAATTGTCCATATCCAGATGTCTTTGCCTGTATTTCCCTTCAAATATCTGTGCTGCTTTTTTTTGCATTGATTAGCTTTGCTTTCTCTTTTGCATACATACTGCACCATATTAAATCACTTTTTATTTCTTCTTCAGATTTCTTTTGCTGCACCTGTTTCTCCTTACTTTGCTGACGTATTGTTCCATCATGCTGTGACATAACTTGTGTTAAACCTTCTATACTAAATCCTTCACTTTGCAGGTATTCCATAAGGTCAGCTTCTATTTGTTTAACTTCTGCTTTACTACTCTTTTGTTCTACATTCCCCCTTTGTGATCTTATTTCTGTATTGTGAAATTTTCCATATCTGGGTTCTTATACCTGTATTTTTCTATAAATATCTTTGGAGCTGCTTTTTTGTATTGATTAGTTTGGCTTTCTCCTTTGCATAAATATTACACCCTATCAGATCTCTCTCTTTCTTTCCCATGTCCATGTTTCTTTTTTTTATACCTTTCAAAAATGTCTAGTTTTGTTTATATTTTTGCACTTCCTCAGTCACTTCTTTTTCCAAACGGCCCAAGGTTTCTTGGTCTATATTTATTTTATTTATTTATTTATTTTACATTTATTTACTGGGATAGTCCGACTGGACACATGTCCATTGTCAGCGGAGGCCCTGGGAGAAAAGCTCCACATAGTCAAACATACAAAAGGTTACACAAGAAGTTAGAAAACAATTAGAATATATAAAAAAGTGGTAATATACATTATGTACATTCATTTAGAAGTGTTCCTTAGTAGGGACTCACAGTTTTCATGGACAGACAATTACAAGTAAGATTGTAACTCACAGTTAGTCCCTAGTAGGGTCTCACAGTTCTCATGGACAGACACAATTACAAGTAAGACTGGATACATAGCATGGTGATGTAGTTAGATGTCATGATAATTACTGATTATGCTATGATCATTACTGATTATGCTATTGTTTTATACCTTAATCCAGGTTGGTACATGGGCATAGCCTGTTCAATTTGAGATACTGTTTGAGGGTTTTTTTTTTAAGAGACTTTTGAAGGATTGTAGGGTTATATAGTTTGGCAAGGCATTCCAGGTTTTGCCAACAAAGTTGATGAACAGGGATTCACCAGCTGAGTTATTAGCTTTGTGGGTTTAGACCAGTAATTTGTCACCTGACCATAGGGATCTCAGGTTGCTATATGGCTTAATAATATTTATAAGAGAGGGGGTATCTTTAGGGTGGTACAGAACTTTGTATTAGGAGTTGATTGAATTGAATTAAGCTGGGCAGTTCTAATCATTCTAGTTGTTTCAGGTTCTGGCAGTGTTGGGTTCTAAAGGTGGAGCCAGTGGCGAATCTGGCAATATGGTTGTAGCTGTGGGACAGCTTACTTAGTTTGGTTTTATTGAGGTTTGAGTGTACAGGTGAGGCATATAAAAGAGTAGAGAGTAGGTGTGATCAGGCGATTTCAGTTCTAGCCTAAGAGTGTCTCGTTTCTATGCAGTGATCCAAGCTTCTTATTGATGGTCTGTATGGTTTTGTTGACCTGTAGGTCAAATTTGAGATTATTGTCTATGATAACCCCTAGAAGTCTAGTGTGTTGATCTGGGGAGATAATGGCCATTGTTAGATGGGATAGAGAATGAAAGTGTGGCAGATCTACTAGTGGGGGTGAAGAGTAGAAGTTTAGTGTTATTGGGGTTCAGTAGTAGGCATTGGTTGGTGAGCCAGCTCTCAATAGTGTTAAATGTATTTTGGGTTAAGATTTGTAGTTCAGATGGGGAGGTGGCTGAACAGAGGAGAGTGGAATCATCTGCATATTGAATGCAGGTAGCTTTAGGGATAGCAGTGTGAAGATTACTGATAAAAATAGAGAAGAGTAAGTGGGCCTAGTAAGAAGCCTTGAGGGACACCAAGTGTGAGAGGTAGCTGACTGGAGAGTTTGCCCTACCATAGTACCGCCTGTTGTCTACCAGTTAGGTAGGACTGGAACCACTGGATAGTGTGCGTGTTGAGGGAAATGGATTTTAGAGAAAGAATGAGAAGTTCATGGTTGACCATGTCAAAGGCTTTTGATAGGTCAAGGAAGAGGGCGGAGGTTAGCCTATTGTCATTTCTGTTATTTTTTATGGCATTAGTAAAGGAAAGGAGGGATAAGGTGGTGCTGTGGTATGGCCTGAAGTCATGCTGGGAGTTGGATAGTAAGTTATTCTGTGTAAGATATTGCATTAGTTGCTTGTGTACACATTTCTCCATTATTTTGGCTAGTGGGGAAAGAATGGCAATGGGTCTATAGTTGGACATGTCTATTGAGCTACCACCTTTATGGAGTGGGATGACATGGGATATTTTCCAAAGGGAGGGGATAGCATTTTCGGATAAGGTTCTGTTGATAAGAATAGATATGGGATATGCAATGGCATCTGCAGCTATTTGTAATTAATCTGCAGGGAGGAGATCAGCAGTGAGGGTGGTAGGTTTTAGTTTTTTAGGAGAATTTTGATAAAACTAGTGGATATTGGTTAGAGGCTAAATTCGGGGTGATTTGTGGATAAATTAGGCGTGTGGTTTAAGTTTGTGGAGGTTAGGTGATTTGCTAGAGATTGGATTGTTTCAGTGAAAAGGTTATTATAAGCGCTAGGTATGGTCTCTGGGGAACTGTGGGTATGGTTAGCCGGGGTTAGGGTGGTAGAATGTCCTGGATGAAGTAGTTGATTTAAGCCTGCCCAGAACTTTTGGGGGTTGTTTTGGTGTATTTGTAGGAGATTATGGTAGAAGCTTTTTTTATCCAGTAAAATTGATTTTTTTTGTGTCATTCCTGAGTTAACGATATTTTAGATGGTCAATTGGGGCTTTGGTTGTTCTCCAGCTGGCCCTGGCTCTGTTTCTAGCTTTGATTTTAGATTTGGTCACTTTTGTGAGCCATGGTGCTGTGTTTGATCTAGATTTTATTGTACGTGCTGGAGAATGGAAATCAATGATTCTTAGGAATTTAGTGTTAAAGTGAGCTACAGCCTCTTCTAATGGCATATTTTTTAGTTTTGACCAGTCAACTGTTTGTAGTTCATTTAGGAATATTGCAGTGTCAAGGTTTTTTCTGTTTCTCACTGTTTTATATTTGGTCTGGTGAGGGTTTCCTACCTTATGTTTTATGATATAGGTTAGAAAATGGTCACTAAGGTTGTCAGGGAGAGTGTCAGCAGTATACAGTTGGGGTTGGTCGTTAACTAGGATCCAGTCCGGAATACTTTCCCTGTTGGTTGGTTTGTTTATCCTAGTGGGAGAGATTATGGTCTGCTTAAACCCATATAAGTTTATAGGAGTGAGGGTGGGTTCAGAGAGCAGGGGTGCCAGTTGGTGTTAAAGTCAACAAGAACTTTGGTTTCTTGGGGATAAGTAGTGGATAACCAGTACAGGATATCCTCTAGGGTATTTAAGTTGTTGCCTGATGGAATGTATCAACAGACGATATTTAAACATTTGTACTGGTTAATCTGTAATTTGGTTATGAGGAGTTCAGCATTGTTGAATTGAGGTGGTTGAATGGTGTCTCTATTAATAGTTAGAGTGTTTTTGTAAAGGACTGTTATCCCACCTCCTTTCTTAGTAGCTTGGTCTAACTGATGTATATTATATCCTGGGGAAAATATCTCATTGTTGGTAGTACTAGGTTTTAGCCAGGTTTTCGTAAGACACATAATGTCTGGGGAGTGGGTTTCTAGGAGGGTGTGTAGGTTGGGAATCTTATTGTTAATACCTCTAATATTTAGGTGAAATGCTAGGAGGGAACTAGTGGGAGTAAAAAGGGGTAGTTTGACTGTGGGGGTTGTGGTAGGGGAGTGGAGGTTATTGGGTGTGGGTGGGCCAGGGTTGGGATGAATATCCCCATGTGTTATAAGGTTATAGTGACAGGATATTCTAAGCTTTAGGAGTTTGTTTATTAGTTTTATATAGTCTTTGTCTTTAGGATTGTGGTTTGTGGTTTTACAGGGGTGATATATTATTGAGGCTCATATATTCAGTTTGCTGGGGAAGGCACAGTGTTTGGTGTTATGTGTGTAGTCATGGGTGTCTGCTTGACCTTGTGGGTAGTGAATACCATAGTCAAGTATTTTTTCATAGGCAATAAGATGGTAAAATAGAAACAGTATAGGCATTAGGGTAATTAGTATTTTTTTACTAGTTGGCATTTTGTTGGGGGGAGTCAAATTTGATGGTTGATTGTGCTAACAGGGTGTGGAAGAATGGAAGAGAAGAAAATGGGTGTTGGGAGAGGGATGTTTAATGATTGGATTTTAGTTTGAGGGGAGTGGCTGAGCTTAGTTTAAATGTAGGAGTAGTAGGGGCGGGTGAGAATTGGGGGCAGGGAGGGGAGCAGAGTGAGCCCAAGCACAGCGAGGTTGAGTGGAGTGGGGCTAACACTGACTCCAAGTATTTCCCTGGGCTTATGGTATGCTAATGTAACATTTGGCTGTATTTAGATTTGTTTCTTTTTACACCAAATGTTTAGGCTATTTTTAATCTATAGGTTATACACTTGCAGGATAAATTAATAGCTGCAGGGTATAATTTTCTGTGCTATGCGAGGGAGTGCAGGGTGAAATTACTGTTGTAGCAGTTTAACCTGTTTGAGGAAAAGTGGGGGTGGGGGAAGAGAGAAGGCAGTAGGAGTGGTTAGAGGGGGACCTTGATTGACTCAAGACAGCACACCAGATGTAAGTTTAGTGTAAGGGCCTAAAATTTGCACTCAGAACTTAATGTTATTTATGTTTAGCAGGAAAGATAGACTAACAGTATACACTTTTGAGGATTTTTACAAGGTTTACTTGTTCAATGTCAAGCAAGTAAAACTTTGATACAGGAAATCTATGTTTGTGTAGAAAGCCAGAAAGGTACAAGGTATACCTGTAAAAATTAGGGTCAAAGACACTAATGTAAGAGTCAGTGTACTTTAGTTACAGGGGAAGGAGGTATACACTCAAGTAGAAAAGAGCCATATGGCTGACCAAAATAGTGACTCGCTTAGTTACACAGCACTGTAAGAGTAAGCTTAACAAATGTTTTTATATGTGTAACCTACTCTGTTTAATTGCTGGGAGAAAAACAGTTTTTGTTGAGAGAGTGATAGCCAAATTGCAATCCTGTAGACACCGTTATACAGCAGCTGCAGTATGCTAGTGGAGATAACTAGGAAAAAAGAGAAGCAGAGATTCTAGGGTAAGCATTAAGGCAGCAACAGACAGTTATTTTAAAATAGTACATTGAGAAAGGTTTGGGGGGGTAAAGTAGCACACTTCAGAGTGGACTAGGATGTATAGCTAAGAAGCCCTAGCAAGAGAGCAATGCAGTAAATAAACACTTGCCAGATTTTACAGATGTACCAGAAAAACTAAATCAATCATTCACAATTGTACAACTGTAAAGTTGTCAGTACAAGCAATTCAGGTATAGCTAGCACAAGTTATTCAGGTCATAAAAGCACTTATTCAATGTGTGTGAGCAATTTAAACATTAAAAACAAATGCAGCAAGTAGTAACTCTGATTATAACTTTCTCTAGGTACAGGTTCAGTTTAAACACAAATATTACCACAGAAATTCAATTAAGTCACTAGCTACTTATAGAGCTTCTGCGACAAAAATTGAGCAGGCTGTACAGTATCAGAATTTAGCATCAGGTCATTCAGTTACACACAAAAACAGTAAAAAATTCCATACAATGAAAATACTTACACTGTGAGTGACATCAGGCCAGCCAAGGGGGGAAGAGAAAGGGAAATCCTAAGCACCTAGATTTGATTATGATGCCTGTACTGAGTTGTAGCAGTTTAACCTGTTTGAGGAAAAATAGGGGTGGTGGAAGAATGAAGGCAGTAGGAGTGGTTAGGGGCTAACACTGACTCCAAGTATTTCCCTGTGCTTATGGTATGTTAAGGTAACGTTTTGGCTGTATTTAGATTTGTTTCTTTTTACACCAAATTTTTAGGCTATTTTTAATCTATATATTGTTTTTTAATGAATCTGTTGTTCATAGGTTCATAGGTAGGTACTAGGCTATTGGCCCTAGGGCCTATATAAGCCTAGCCAAAAGGTACCCTGGCTTTTGCCATTGCAGTAATGAATATAATTTTGCATTTGAAGCTTTTGACAGTTTTTCTTGTGCAAGTATTTTTATTGCCATTAATTTCTCTCTTAAACTGTTTGGATATCTTCTATCCAGAAATTCTGGGCTTCTTATACAATAGTAACAATAAATAATTTCTTTCTTTTTGTCCTCAATAGTGCACTCTAACATCCTCATGGCTCTTTTGTGACATGTCAGTTTTTGGGGTTTTTGTGACTACTACTTCCTTTTATAATGGGGGGGGCATCCTCACCCTGAGCCTAGCCTCACCCCATTATAGGAATGCTTCCATGTCTTGAGGATTCTACAATGCTATTTTTTCCAGTCCTCAGTGTGCCTACCAGGATTCGACAGTTTTTTATCCTGGGACTTGTGCACCCAGCTTTTTCTTTTACTTTTAAACTACTTCTGTCCATGATATAGGCTATATAAAATACAGTCTATATATCAGTGTCACCTTGCTGATATTTTGTGAAAACAGGATCCACCACGTGAAGGCACTCACCAAGACTTGAGGACAAATGCAGCAATATTAATCTCCTTTGCTTGCTGATTTTAGCATCTCTCCATCCTGGCTCAGTATAGGTGGCTCCATTAACAATGAGCTCTGCATACAATTGTGTACTGCCATTCAGGCTGCGGACATAGCTAAAGAATGCTTTGTGTTTGTCCTTGGCTTTCAAGGCTAACTTTACTTCAAATTTGGCTTTGATAGAATTTATTTGTCCTCTGAGTTATTTGTTTAGTTTGATGAGAGTTCTTTTATCCTGCTGAATGCTATACCTCCTAATTTTTACCATGATTTTCTTCCTTCTGTTGTAGAGCTTATTGATGTTCTGATTCTACCCAGGTGACTTGTTTTTTAAGTTAGTTCTCTACTTATACCTGGTGAGTGCAGCTGGCTGTATGCAGCTAATAACATGCTTGTATACAGTTTCTGTGAACAGTTTCACTTAGGCAACACTATTCTCAGGATTGGGGGGGGTAGAAATTTTGCCAGGTTATCACTTAATAGTAGAAAGTTAGCCTTATAGTAGATCTGAACATTCCATTGTTAGCTGGGGTCCATGGTTTTATTTTTATTTCAAAGGAGACTATTTTGTGGTCTGACCTCACCAGGTTGAACATTACACTAGAGAGTATGCAGCACTCTCCCATATTAGTGAGGATCAGATCCGGTATGTTTGTGTCCCTGGTCGGCATATTGACAATCTGGTCCAGGGACTTTGTATTTTCAAAATCCAGCAAACTCTGTGCCTGCACATTTGGTTTCATATATGATTTGCAGTCTCTAGTGGGGTAAATAAAGTTGCCTGTGAATATGGTATTGAACTGGATGATGCATGCTTCCAGCAAGTTTAAATGCATGTTATGGGTTTCAAGGGTCATCAAGGGGGACATATATGCAAATAGATACGTACTACTCTTTGTGTTAAGGGTTGTAGGATCATTTACATCCACCTGATGCACCAACAACAAAAATGGAACACTAATTGGAATCTCACTTGAAGGGTGGGCATTTCAGGAGGGCAATATCCTTTCAATGTATTGTTATACTACTATTAATAGAAAAATAATTCTAAGCAACTGGTATTGGTCACCTCAAGGGTACAGTATCTGTTTAATACAGCACTATGCTGTTATTACTAGAAAGATAATTCTAAACACCTGGTGATGGTCACCTCAAGAGTACAATATCCATTTAATGTTGTACTATACTGTTATTACAAGAAAAATAATTCTAAGCACCTGGTGATGAAGGGGAGCTGATAAACTTCTAACCTTCCCCACATCAAACGTGAGTGTGCCAACCTGTTGTACCTCTGCTACTGAGAATTTTCAACACCTGTGACTAACAAACTGCAATTCCTGTTATCATACTTCAGCAAACTAGCCTACAAGTGCTGAAGTGCATTTTATGAATAATGTTTAGTTTAATCATACTGTAAAAATTTGAGTGCTATGTTATTTGAGATTAATTCTTTGGGTCAAATTGCTAGCTAAAGTTGGTGAAGGTTGTGACAAAAATATAACCACAGTGGGTTAGTGCTCTTTCTCCATTAAGAAGTGGTTAAATTATGATAAATTAAACTGATTAACATTAATAAATCTATGCTATGCATAGGGAATAGTTTGAAATAAATCTGACATATGCATTTAATATGCCATTTTTGTACTTGGTTCATTTCTGTTTATTTCATTTTTCACCAGGGAGATTGTGGCAGTGACCTTTTCAGCCCTTGCAAATAGCATTTTTTTTATATTTGAGGATCATAAATTTTTCAGTGCCATTTCTGTTTTGCACATTTTTTCATAGAATACAAAGTGGTCGTATTGATGAGTATTCTTTTTGTGGGGGGGGGGGGCTTGGGAATACTTGTTTATTTATTACCTGCAGCAGTCTAATGAGACAACTCTTGACCCTTTCCTTTAGTGAGTTCCGTTAATTTGGTTATGTAAACCTGGAGCAGGAGACATTGTGAAAATATAAATCTAAATAAAAACCTCCAAAAAATGCTTCAGTTACGCATACTTTTATATTCTGCAGTGATACAGACTCCAGGAGATCTTAAGCAGTCACTTTCATCTGTCAACACTTCACTTATTTAATAAAATGCTTGTGTAAGAATGTGAAAAGCACTTTTAATGTAATATATTTGCCTGTATTACTTAGTGATATAGGGCAAAGTCTAAAATTTCATTGGTATTGTTTTTTTTGCATTCATGTTAAGTGACTGGACAAAGTCTAATTTTTTCTACTTTTTATCTAAGTAAGCTTCAGTGTTAACTGATTTTTGTAAATCCTTTGTTATTAAAATATGAGTGGAAAACATGCATCTATCGGGTTAATATGTGATGCTATTTTCCCACATGACATTATGGCATTGAAAAGTCTAGGTTCATTAATTAGCAGACAGACATAACCAGACATGTTCCCTGCAGAGTGCTGCAGAATTCTTTTAATGTTATTTAATGTTTGTTAACAAGAAAAAAGGTCTGACTCAGCAAGGACCCATTCTAACCATTGACAGGGTCTAAGCAGAAAATATAATACATAGCTAGTTCATGCAATCAATAATGGCCAGCATTATGTAGGTTTGTGAGTGAAAAGAAACAAGTATTACATAATTCATTCCTTCTGAGTGAAACCTTAGTCATTAATGAGGCAGATTTTGAGTAAGGCAAGAGAAGCAAGCAATACACAATTCAATACTTATGAACAAAATCCATTAGCATAATAAGGCAGCGCTTAAAGCTTAAAAGTTTAAAGTTGTAACATCTGAAATAAATCAAATGCATAAACTATGTGACAGCCATGAAAATACAGTATCAGAATTAAGTCAGGCTTGGGATTAGATTGTTTAGCCCTGTATAGGGAAAGTAATATAGTATTAAGGGAGATAGAGGAAATAGTAAAATTAATAAAAATATAGAAGTGAGGCTGGAGATGATAGAAGGGAACTGGAATTCAGGCTGGCAGGAAAAGGGATTGCAGTAACATATGAAGAAATAAGTTTTATGATCAATCATTACTGTTGAATTTTCCAACTTGCTCTGTGCTTAAAAGAATTCATCCATTTATTCCTGTACATGTCTTTTACAAGGGAAGAAAACTATTTCTAAACAGGTGATTCCAGAACAAAAACGGCATAGTCATTTACTTTAGGATTATATGTGGACCCTTAAGAGTAGTGGCCATCTATGAATGTCATTCTATGCCACAAGGGTGGACACGTTTCTGCTAAAGATTAAAGAACAAGGTAGAAACACACAGATCTGCCTGCTATGTAATAGAAACTCAAATGGCCCTCCTTGAATATTACACTAGGGCTTCCTGCAGGGTCTGATATTACAAAACTGCAGATTAGAGTTGGTCAGATCATATAAATGTGTGCAGATTTGGAGTCATGGCTAATTAAGGGAACACAATACTCAAACTCTAGAATTAGTGGTCCCTTGCGAACAGCTTCATCAGCCTCTGAATAGACGAGTCTGGAATATTTTCATCAACATGAAAATGTCTTGTCAAGTCTCATTTTCTCTTGATTTAAATGGTATTGGGAAATGGGAAAAGACTTGCCAGTCTCCAAAATTCCTGAGAACAGGAGTATTCTCTCCAGTTGCACCAGAGACATTTGTAAAGGATCATTCCAAGATGCGTTTTTGAGTCTGGTTAATGTGCTGAATAGCAAGGATTTAGAGTGTTTTACATTATTGTTGGACCAACTGATCATGTAAACTATGTCTGACACAATGTTGATCTTTTCACACAGTGCTACAGACCTGCATATTGTAAGATAATGTACATTTTAAATCAGGCGTAGGAATGAAATGCCACATGACCGAAATACGACAAATAAGGAGAATAACAGAGGTCAAGCAGAAAACCCATAAGCATTCCAACAAAGATCTTTACTACTTAAAAAAAGCTGAGACAGTTATTTAAAGTAAATAACCTCTCTGTCCAGTGAAGGTAATCAGAAAACCAGACAAAGGGAGATGAACTGAAATAGCACTGAATGGTTATCTATGTGAACTGCTTTCATTCATTCTATGAATAAAGCTTGTTTTGCAGGTATTTACATATTGATGAGTCAGTTAAATGCATATAATGGTCACATTGCATCAAACACTTAGGGTTCCTATCACGTTGTTGAATGTTTAAAAGTTTGAACGTCATATGGTTGACACCATATGATCGAACTTTTAAAAGTTCGAACATTTCACCGGAGATCCCCGTACAGTGCAACAATGGAAGTTTTCCATTGTCTGCACTGTAGTGCGATCTCTGAGTTGGCATATTTAAAGAGTGGCAGTGTTGGGGGTGCAGCCCCCCATGTGGGGGTTGCAGGGGGACTTGCCCCCTGCTTAAGCTTTCAGGTAGGTTTTTTTATGTTTTTTTTTTTTTATTTGATTTTCAAACATTTAAGAGTTCAAACATATGGTCTCGACCATATGGTGTTGGAACGTTTAAAGTTTGATTATCTGATATAGACCCAGCACTTATAATATTAGACTGACTGCTAAGTGGAAATATGTAGTTATTAGGATAGTTACCTGACTGGTGTACTAATGTCTCCACAGGCTGAGCAAGCACAGCAAAACTGTAAACTTAAAACTGAAGTTGTAGCTAGAAAAGGTCGGTTAAGTTGTTGAAAAGATAATGCTGTGGCCCAAATGGTGAAAAGAGGCTTACGACTCAGGGAAAAGCAGATGGAATGGGCAAGCAGATTTTAAACTACATATTTATGTATGTGTTTATTTACTTACGTATTTATTTATTTCAACATTTGTTAACAGAATAGATGTGCTGCTCCAAACACTGTTTTTAGCCACTACCTGAGCGAATAACAAGAGAATGTACAGAAGCATACGAAACGATTCAAGAATATGTCTATAAAATGTTAAGCAAAATAATTAAGCACAAAAAATAAGAAGAATATGCATATAAAATATTAGGAAAAGTGATTAAATACAGACGCAATAAAAAATACTGAAAAGTATAAGAATTCAAATACTTATTATTCAGAGTCTTAGTCATTAGAATACACAAGTATTGTCTTAGGAACAAAATTAGAATATAGGAATCGTTAGAGAGCAATTGATTAATATCAAAGCTTTGTACATCAGAATCCTATACTGCATAGAAGTGTTATACAGACCCTATATTCATAGTAGAAATTTCCAGTCTAGTACAATTATAAAAATAATATGACGTGTATAACTTACAGAAGAGTATGAAGATGAAAAAGAGTTAAACAGTGGTAGTATAACATGAAGAAAGATTGCTACTCATGCAGCAGAAAAAGATTATAACTCTGCAGGTCCCTGCTAGTAAACAGCCACTAGCAAATGCATGCTTCTGCAAAAACATAGCAGCAGTATTAAACTGTACCTAATTATTATCAACTTCAGCAAGCATTGCCTAACCTACTACCACCCCTCTGCTAGCCAAACACTTAAAGTAGGCACATCTTAGGCAAACAACAAGTTTGAATCAACAGCATATTTGGTTATCCAGTGCCCTTTTCTCACATTTATATCTGAGATGACTACTCCATAAAGAAGTGACCCTAGTACAGAGTCTTAGGAGATGCCAGCACTGATAACCCCATTACAAATGGACAAAAAGTTCCTCTTTGCCCTGATTTAGTCCTTCCTTAGCTGAATCAGTGCTTTATCCATTGAATTATATAGAGACATTTAATCTTTTTAATTTGTCCTGCTTTTTCTCATGTGGAATAGTGCTGAATGCCTTAACAATGACAAGGCAAGCAGCCTGTACTGTTAGTCCTTCACCAAATGCCACTATTACCTTTCTAGAGTATGCCACAAGGCGCAAAATATAACATTGTCCTTTCATAAATCATACTGCACCATATCTAACAGAAGTGTGCCCCTGTATTAAATTAATAAAGTAAATATTTCAAATTCTAGGTGATGAAACCAACAAAAATAAGACTATATACTTAAAGTTGTAGAAAGGTATGAGAATTTATAGTGTTTTATATATCAACAATACCAAAAAGAGTGGCTAAATATGAAATGATGTAACAGAAATGAATGGTGCTATACTGTAATATCTTAGTGTAACTCAGAAATGTAAATAAGTCATAAATATGAGTTACACTAATGTGCATAGCAGGATGCTGCACAGTACATTATACTACATTATTGCGACAACTTGTAAGTGCGGGCATACATGTGATATAAACATTTAAAATGCTGATATTAAATGCTTATGGTATATGAATGTCTACAAATAATCTCTGTAGATGTAGGTATACACAAAATATGCAATGGGAATGTTCTAAGTTGTTTATTATCTACTAGAGCACGGAGACAAAGCAGATATCCCAGGAGCACAGAGTGGATGACAGAAATGGAAAGAAAATGTCAGCAGAAGAATGAGATTAGAAAAAGTGCACCATTCCGATCCTAACCACAAAGATGCAAGTGCCAGAAATGATTTAAGGTGGAAGGTAGCAGTCCCCAGCTTATTGTACGTTTTTTTATTTTTTATATTTTTTTCCCCTAACAGATTTGTTTGTTTTTCAATTGAATTGTACAGGTCATAGGTCACATTAAAGGTGGGAAAAGTTTTCAAATGATTTATTGTGGTCTCTTTTTTTATATTACAAAAACCTGGCATTTTAACAGGGGTGTGTACACTTTTTATGTCCACTGTTAAGTCATTGCCAGCATGACTCTAATAGCATGATAACTGACATGAAGTTTTTACAAATGGACACCGGTCTTTATTATTTCCCATGTAATCACTCATTCTTAGATATTTTCATTATCAACAAACACTTAAGGGCTGGTGCCTGGTCCCACAGCACGAATCCCTAAGTATGACTATGTTACTCATTTTGAGTAGTGTAACAGGCAGTGTAGGGCATAGCTGGAGGAGGATGGGCTTCATTTATTGACTCGGCCATCCTACGGCTATGAATCTGGCTAGCCACCTGCCCCCACATCATAGTCCCCAGAACTTAGTGTGTGGGAGATTGCTCATGGAAGTGGCTAAATAGGCTCATGCTTTGCAAAGGTGAGAGTACTGTTGAGTCAGGGAGGTGGACGTATGTTGAAGTGCAAATGCCTCCCCACAACCAGGTGGCCATTTCAGACTCTGTAAGCCACAAGTGAGGGAGATGCTGTGATGTGGAGGGGACTTTTACATTAACAACTGGCCTACTCTCCAACATCTAATTCTTGACTTGTAGGAGGGCAATGGACTGATTAGTCTCACCATATGGGGACTAATGGGCCAGAGGGCTTTTACTTTGTTTGCAAATGCATGGTTCCCATCCTTGAAAGAATGAATGAGCTAGTAGGGCAGAGGAAGGAGAGACAATGGGCACATAACATAGTAGAAATAAAATAAATAAATAAATCTGTTAAGGTTTTGTTACATGTGTGTTCTCACCTTAAAAATAGCAATCAACAGAGTTCATCAGCACTGTAGTAGATGGTTGCCATGGCTCTGAGAAGATTTGCTTATGAATCTGCTGCTGTATCACTACAATACAATAAAGTATAAACAGCAGGTAGCTGAAAGTTTCAGTGTAAAAATTTAATTTCTGACCAATATTTCCCAGGAGCTCCTGCTCTTTGGTAAGCCATTCTTACCTGAATTCCCAGCACTTTGTAGGAAGTATCACTGAATGGAGCTTAGCAGGTCTGCCTCAATTATCTCAAATCATATAGAAGTTTCAAACCTCATGGCCTGGTACCCTTTCTTATAACAACCCAGATATGTTGGCCGGAAAGACTGAGATGTGTGACTGCATGGGTAGTATTGCAGGAGTGTCTTCATATAAAGCTGAGACAACAATGTGGCACTGTGTAGCAGATCCAGCTGGTTTATAGGACACTAGGGTCATTTTTGTTAGGGCATATGTTATTGAACTCAGATGTGCATGAAGACATTGGATAAATATGTTCAGTAATTACATATTACAGGTAAATGTCAACAGTCTAGAACAAAACAAAGTTGCAAAGGACTACTGTTTCAAAGCTGTTTTAAAGGTCCAAAGGAAACACAAATTCACTAATAGCACAGTGCTGCTTTGTATGGACAGCTGCTATGCATTCTGATAGAAATCACAACATAAATAGATCTTATGAGATCAAACACAAAAGTATTAGAAACCATTGAATTCTGTCATATCCTGGCATTATTTTTGTCTATGAGAAATAAATATTTTTATGTGAAATTACTACTTTAAATATTTACTTCTGTGCAGTTAAATAATGCAAGAATATTAATGAGTAAAATTAATACTTACTGAGAAATAAATGAGAAATTAATAATAATAATATTCATCAGCTAATCTGATACTAAGAAATGCTTGTCTATTTCAGAATCGCTGTTATTAAACTTTAGTAATTATCTTATTTTAATTACCGGTTTGGGACTACTGTTCTAAACATAAACCAAAGATTTAGACAGAACTTTTTCAACCTCCTTTGGCATTAATGGACACACTGTTATATCTGCATTGATGCCTGATTTATGTTTCCTTAGTTTTCTTCACATCTGCTTTTTGCATTGTAGCTGCTGAAAAGCAGTAAGCTAGCCAGCATTTGTGTAATTATTTATTTTACTTATTTAATTTTTATAACACTCATATCATGACCAAGGCTGTACTGTTGTCAACACTCCAGGCAAAGTAGTTCTTGCTGGAATATAATGCAGTCAGAGCTGTTCTGCAAAAGAAAAGGTAGATAATGTCACTCAGTTTGGATACAACCCAGAATATTACGCTAGTAAATATTTTTCTACATAAAATATAGAACAGGCCAAAAATACAAAAAAGAACATTAAATTTCATCTGAAAACACTGGTAATTTTTTCATATAATCCTGCATGTAGAAATGTCAGGAGTGTGCTTTCATTTTAGCTTTTAGGCTGTAATTCTTAAAATAAACAAAACTAAACCTTAAAATTAGAATAAACTACCATATTGTGGAACACTTAAAAACGTGCTCCTAGACACCCAATATACTGATGTATTGTTACGGCCTCTTGTGCTCTACGGCTGGCTTCCACTGATATGTGTAGGTTGCTTCACATGTATTGTTTGGATTTTTTTTTTCAGTACATAGGAATGGAATGGATTGTGCTTTGCAGATTAAATTACCTGAATCCTTTAATTGCTCAAATGCAGACTGAATCATCACAGTATTACCCAAAAGGAAGATGGTTAAAGCATTGGCCTGGATTGTGTTAAACAGGGAAACTGAGACTTGTTCTTACTTAATTACTCAAAATGAATACGTAGTCTTGGAACAAGCTTAGATAACTTTGTGGGAACAGATCCTCCCTATCGTCGGGTGCAGACTGCAGTATGTCTGATTTTATTTAGGACACAGTGTTGCTTTTTACATGTACTAAGCCTGCATCTGTTAGGCCACTTTTTCAGTAGGTTATAATTTCAAACATTCTGCCAATTGTTTTTTTTTTTAGCCAACATTGGAAGGCAAAGCTGCCTCTAGTATTATTCATTTCAATGATGTAGTTCACAGCCATGATTATATGGTCAGATTTATGGCAGTAAATGTAATTCTTACCATATGATTTCACCTTTCATTCGTGTCTGAAAATATACCAGTGTGCTCAAATTTCAAGAATTAAATATAAGAGGTAGAAAAGGCAAACACTAAATTGTATGTTTTAACCTATCTGCATTTATGAAAAATACTGAACTTGGAAAAGCCCGTGTTTTTATAGAGCTTGTAATCTACCAACATAGACTTCTTTGCTTACATTAATTCATGTTCAGGTTATCTTACCTCTTTTGTTGTGGAAAAGGAAACCTAGAAAGTTGAATTAGAGTTTATGACATTGGCAAAAGTAGGAATGCCCTATTTTTCTGCCTTATCAGACTGTGGGCACCCTTTGTTTCACACTTTCTGCACTTTTAGATGAGCACAGTGCAAGTGATTTCCTTTGTCACGGTGGGGGGGGTCAAATATCTAACACAACAAGCTGGGAGTGTTTGAAAATGTACTATTAACCCTCCCCGATGTGTATGTGCTGTTTTAGCATGTGGGTATGTGCGTGTGTGTGTGTGTGTGTGTGTGTGTGTGTGTGTGTGTGTGTGTGTGTGTGTGTGTGTGTGTGTGTGTGTGTGTGTGTGTGTGTGTGTGTGTGTGTGTGTGTGTGTGTGTGTGTGTGTGTGTGTCTGTAATTTAGAGGAGAAATGCCAGTGTGCTTATGTTGATAGCATATTACTGCTACAGCAAAAGGAATATGAACCACCACTGGGGCTAGTAATCAGGAGTCTGCTGATCAGCTGAAGACTGATGGGCATATTTGACAAGAGACAAAACTTCAGTATATTAGCAGCAGTGTTCCTTCACCACTAATTCTAGGTATATTAATTAGGTAGTTCTGGGATCTGGAATTCAGACTGTTTTCTTTCTGGTAGCTAAGGCAGATCATTGCATTCTGGGAAGAAGTGCTGGGAAATGAGCCACTGTTCACTCGGTGTCTCCACTTACCATTAAGCCATTCCAGAATACGAACCCATCATGCATCATAGCTGTCCAGAATTTTGCAGAACGTCCCTAATTATACCTCAGATTTTTGTCATTTCCTCCATAAAAGTTTGGATTTCCTGGTAAGTCATCAAGAATTACAATGAATTATTAATACCAGACATTAGAATGTCATGCTTTTTATTGTTCAGAAAATTTATGTTGATGCAAAACCTGTTGTTCTGTCAATGTTTTAAGTAAAATTAGAGTAATATTTCAAAATTGTCCCTGACTGTGAGCGTTTGTTCCACCATTAATTTTGCATTTGTCCAAAATTCTTGAGAAAAGAAATTGAGAGGTATAAAACTGATATTCTCTACCAGCCCTTAATCTGCTAAAGCAGGAAGAGGCAGAAATGAACTTTTTATCATTCAAGTAAGTCCCCACATTTGGTACAGTAAGCTACAGTATCAGAATTTGACTTACACAAACATTAAAACAGATTGTATGGGGAAGAACGTATATTTACTTTTACTATCTCATCTCCTCAGTAATATAGCAGAATGAATATTCTGGAACTTTACTTTTCTTTTCAGAGAAAGTGATTGAGTTAATATACTTAAAAATGAATTTGTTTGATTCTGAAAAATGTTGTTTTCATAACAAACCCACAGTCCATAAAATAGTTTTGCAGAATTAGGAATTACACTCTGTTTAATCATAAAATAGCTGGGCAGTGGCTGCAAGCTCAGAAAAAGATAGGTACATAGTGCAGTCGGGCCACATAGGTCTGTGGTCTGCATTCCAGAAAATGAAGCTGGAGGTAAGGTGTATAATGATTAAAAAAAGATACAAAATCTTGGATTGTAAGAATAGTTTAAACATCATAAGATGGAAAAAAACAATCAGATAAATGGAGATTGAAAGACAATGCAAACTCAAGCTCAAGTATGCAGAAGCAGCAGAGAAAGAACATGAATGACAACATTAGCTGGACAAAAGTGTAAAAGCAATCAGAATGCCAAGAAAGAGAAAAAGATGTCAGCATGAGCCAGCCATGACGGAGGAGAGGGTGAATTAACTCCAACCAGCAGCAGGACTGTGTGAGCAGTCAGAGTGCCAAATGTAAGATGACAGTCAGTACTTTATAGGTGTGTTGCTTTAATTGGGAAATTAGTTAGGATGTGTGTGCGCGCATATGCGTGTATGCATGCATGTGTGTGTGTGTGTGTGTGTGTGTGTGTGTGTGTGTGTGTGTGTGTGTGTGTGTGTGTGCGCGTATTTGTGTCTTTTATTTCTTCAATGTGCAAAGTAACATTTTTGCATTCTTATAAAAATTAGTGCAGACTTTGCTGCGTGGTTATGTCTAATGTGAGTTAAGATGTACCGGGAATGGCGAATTATATTTATTTGTACACATTGTTATGTTTAGATTTCGTTTTTTAGAATGTAACATAAATATGAAGAGTTTATGGGATATTTACTAGATGGAGAGGCATGGCAACAATGCTAATAAGCTTATGATTACATGCTATGGATGGAAAGAAGTGTCTGATGAGCATGACTACCCAGGAAAGAAGTTAATGAACAAAAATTACCTACAGAGTGGAACAAATAAGTTTAAACACACCCATTTTCCTGTCCAGCACTTAGGATATATAGACAGACAGACAGATGTCCATACATGTGTGTAAAGCATATATAGTTGTATAACACATGTACACAGTAAAATACAGAAGCACACAAGCACAAAACCAAAGTAAAACACCACAGCTTACAGGACGGTGGACCCACAAACGATCTCCAAATAGGGTAGAATAGCAAGTAATAACACTTTAATAGAACATCCACAATCAGACTCCACTGAAAACAATATCTGTTAAGCGCTTTCACCCAGTCCAAATACCAGGATTCATCAGAACCATGAAAATTGTGTTCCAACAGCTTAAATAGCAAATATACATCATGTGACTACCCCCTCCCGCCACTAAAATACTTAAAATATATTTGAAAACGTTATACATACATAATGCTCACATCATTAATACATAAAACTTTAATACATTCAATCATTAAACATTATGTAAAATCCTAACAGCTAAAACTCATAAATACTTTTAAAGAAAAAACACTTTATAATCTAGCAGCCCTTAACTTCAAGACGCTATCCTTACAAACTAGGGCATGTTTATAAAAGGCACTGGAGTCCTTACCCTTACTAATCTCATACATGTGCTCATACACCCTCTTTTTCAAGTGCCTTTCCGTTACATGCCCTAGTATGTAAGGATATGGACATTAAATTTTTGGTCCTGGAACAGGTCTTGATGGATCCTCAAGGTAGTAGTTGGGAATCAAGACTTGAATATAAAGAGTTGCTTTGGCAACTGAGATTAGACGCAGGGATTGAATGTATATATTGTGGTTTGTCGGGCATGTGAAGTTTCGTGTTTTTGAACTTTCGGTTTTGTGGTGTCGGTTATCTCGTTGTCGATGTTTCTGCGTGTCGGTGTTTTCAAGTAGACCCAAATACACACACACACACACACACACACACACACACACACACACATATATATATGTGTATGTGTGTGTGTGTGTGTGTGTGTGTGTGTGTGTGTGTGTGTGTGTGTGTGTGTGTGTGTGTGTGTGTGTGTGTATGTGTGTGTATGTGTGGGTTACAATGGTTTCAAAATGGCACACATTTTTCGCATACCACTATTTTGGATCATTTCTGTTGGTGGTGAAAGTGGTTGCATTATATTACAGTCAAACTGCAACAATTCTAATGCAATTTAGTTCAGGAATTGTCCTCTTCCTCCTTGATTTTGTGTGTGTGTGTGTGTGTGTGTGTGTGTGTGTGTGTGTGTGTGTGTGTGTGTGTGTGTGTGTGTGTGTGTGTGTGTGTGTGTATACAGTTTACTATCAAATGACTGAAATGCATTTGTTCAATTTACACTTGTTTGAACATATAGATACAATGTTTTGTAATGTCAATTTATTTTTAGCTGAATCTATAATGTCAAAATGCTCTTGTTCAATGTTCCAGATGGCAAATGGGTTTTCATGCTCAACTCCCAGAAATTTACCATGTTCAACATTTGGGAGGAAAAGCGTTTTAAATTTTTACATTTTAGTTCAACATTATGAGCACTTGCATGAATGCATTTCAGTCATTTGATGGTAAACCTATATCTACATATATATATAAATTTGCATAAGAAATGTAATGACGTTATAAAACAAACAGAAGTAGGAGTAATTGGAAGTGTTTAGGCAACTACATAATGTTTGCAATGTTAATAGTACGATAATTTTAGAGAGAGCTTTTAAAGCAGCAATATATTTTTTCATAGAACAGCTGCTGACTAGACATTATGGGGATGGCAGGTTATGGGGAGATAGTAATTAATATGCTATATGAGGTACTTTGTTTGTGGGTTTCTTTAATGAAAATATACAGAATTGAAAGGAGCCCAGAAGTCACAGCAGTTTCTTTTTCTTCTTCTTTGTCTTTGTTCACCAGGAAAGTCTGAGTGGGAAAATTTCTTTTTCAGTGGAGGTCCTGGGAGAAAAGTTCCACATTAACAACATTTTTGACATATATATAAAATACAGTTACATGATATCGAGAAATACAAAATATAGGTAAGTTAGTAACATGTTTAGGCTTGATATATTTTAATCAACATTTCCATCCACACAGCCTAGTTCTGTTATATGGTTCTCTTGTTGGACTGCAGTAGAACTTGTGGCAAATCTGTACATTCTGGTATAGGTTTTCTGCAGAATGCTATACCTATTAGTTGGGAGAGTAACAAGGATTATTGAGCCATGTAGAAGCTCAGGTATCACTAACAGTTTTCTTTGCTAAAGGTGTAATGATATGCAGAATAATATAGAGAACACTTTACCATTGGTGCACTTATTTGATAATTGCTGCAGCATGATTCTAAGATTTTGAATAAAATAGTTTAATATCATTTGACTGAACATTACTTGACTGAATAATCAAATGTTTGTAAGAATTTGACTATAAACTCATCTGACTGAAAACCCATTTGAATGAAGCCCATTTCACTGAATCACAAATTACTAAAAAATTTCAACATAAGAAAATACAACCTAAAATAGTGATTTTGCAGGGGGGCAAACCCTCTGCACCTCATGTTGGGGGCCCTGCCCCATTTAATTATATATGTTAACTCCATGGCCACACAACCACTTGAGAAATAAAAAAAAAAAAACACCATACACAGTGAACCAGTGCTTGTGCTCTAACACTGATTCATTATTTTATGTTGTATATGTTGCAGAGAAAAATACATGATAAGTGACCTAAGCCATTCAGAAGCTGGACTGAATAAAGAAAAAAGTTCTGGAACCATGTAATATCTAAAAGATATGTGTGTGTGCGTGTGTGCGTGTGTGCGTGTGTGTGTGTGTGTGTGTGTGTGTGTGTGTGTGTGTGTGTATGTGTGCATTTACTGCAACTAATCCTAACTCTGCTTTTTGACTGCACAAACCTCTTCATTTCAAGACTAATGCTGAATTAAGTCACATGATGACAGATTATGCCCTTTTTGGAGAGTAGATTGTTGGGTCCCCCCCATCCCCCAGAAGTATGTAACTGTGGAAATGGGAATTATTAAGTAGTTACTGGGCATTCTATCCAGGAAACCATCCCTGTTTCACAGATGTGACAGGGCACTGTCTGGTTAAGTGTTTTTCCCCACAGTCACACAGTAGACAAATAAATGCTGAGTGAATCAACTCCATCATTATACAAAGTGGCTTGTTAACAGCTCATAGCTTTAATCATCTGCATAAACCAAAAGAGATTAAACAATTCTGAAACTGAAAAAACTGACAAGGACATCTAAGACTATATAGCCTAGGTCACCCCCCCCTCAAGAGACAGCCTTCTCTAGACCAATAACTTTGGACCTGACCTAAAAACCTAAAGCCACAGAAGGTCCTGTTTAGGGACTTACACTGTGAGTGGGGGGACTGCTTGTCTCTATTAACTGAAAAAAGTAATTGCAGGCTCTTGCAGTAGAAAAGCATGAATTCCCCTAGAACATTGAACATTTTCATGCATTTTCTCAAACAAAGCGTTCATGTTCTTATGTGATGCATGTTCTGTACTGATAATATACTTATTTAAAAATAAAATGTTTTTTCATTTTGGGTAAATCAAATTTTACTTTTATTATCAAAGAGATGCTTTTTTATCAACTTTGAATATTTGTGTTTTATTTAAGGCTTTGTGCAATTCTAGTGACCTTCACTCTTGGTTTATCTATATGCAATTATTTTTTCCTATTAATTGAAATCATTATCATCTCTTGATTGTCTAAAGTATGTTTATATAGTTGTTTGTAGTTCTGAGATAATTGCTACCACTTTAATATTTAAATGTTGTTTTACTATAATAGTAATCAGCAAGCTATCTTCTTAATTTATCAGTTTTGACTTACTGTGAGTCAGATAAGGGGTAAACTTGGATGAGGGTTACCAGTTAGCCAGTGGAGAGTTACTTATTTTTCCACATTGATGAAGAAGTTTTATGAGTATGTGCAAAAATTTGCTAAGATTATTTTAATTACTGTTGTGCTCGGTCTGAGGTGGTTTAAAATTTGTCACCAGTGTGATTAAAAGGGATCTGTAAGCCAGTGATTATAAGTATTTGGGAGTGGTATAGAATGCAATATTTTGGGAGTGGTATGGCTTGGTTATTTTCCAAGGCAGTAATGCAAATTAATACTTAACTGGCACCATTTGTAGGATGTGGTGTTAACTGGCACCATTGGTAGGATTCACACCCCATACCACTGGCTATGTTGTAGCTAAAATATTTTTAGTAGCTATGCACTATAACAATAAAAGCTTTAGAAATTAAGCTCAGTTTTTAGAAAAAAAACAAAACAGAGCTGAGTCATTAAGGCATTGAGCTTGTATTTGACATTTTTTGTTTATTTTTTTTCTCCTAATGATAAAGCTTAAGGTTACATCATAAAGCTATGGTTGGAAGCTATGGTGTCAAGAAACAAATCAGTGAATGAAGCAATCAACACTGTACTGACTGAACTCAAACTCCCTGAAAGGAAATCACCCTCAAAACAAATTGTGACTTTTTGGGCTTAATGTTTGAATTTTTGTTAATATTTTAGTGTGTGGTTTGTTTGTGACTGGAGTCTGTATATGTTAGTGTATATAAGTAGGGGTAAAAGGTTTGTGTAGGAGAGCCCCCCGCCTTTGAAGAGCCCCAGCCTGAAAAAAAAAAGCATTGAGACCAACTTCATTGGAGGAGATTCCCGCCTTTGGAAAAAAAAGCTTCACTGAGAACCAGTTCAATTGAAGTTTGTTAAAATGAAGTGAACCTCCATAAAAAGTTGAATTTTCCATAAATTATGGTGGTTAAAAAAGCAGGGTAATAATTTGCAGATTGCAAAAATATGGCAGTGCTTAGATTCTATAACTCTGAGGAACTTGGGGAACCATACAGTTAACAAGTGAGTTCCAAGCAATCTTCTGTTTCATAGGTTAAATAACAGGCCATAGAGTGAAAGTCAAGAGGAATAGTAAAGGAAATGAACCAGTTAGTTTAAATCAACTTTGTCACATTCTCTTCTGAACATTAAATCTGTACCCTGTATCTTTTTAATAATGAAAAGCCATGTACCTTGTAAACGTTTAGGGGCCAGTTTCTTTGCCACCTGATTTTCGCCATGACCTGATATGTTGACAAGATATGTTGGGAGAGATAGCTAGTTGGGATATATAGCTAGTTAATGTATGCATTCCTACATCCTTTAATATGTGGATGTGGGATACTAGTTACCATATGATATGCATTGCTTCATTTTAGTATATCATATGATTTATCGATAAACTGAAGTGTTCCAAAGTATGGCTATTTTATAAGAATAGAGGGAGTATCCATGTTGGTTGTGGGAGTGGGCAACTTTTAGTATACGTTTGTCGGAGGATCTGAGGCACTTGGGATTGGAACTGCATTGGACTAGATTGGCAAGTGCAGGGCAATATTTGGGTTGGTGGAGAATTTTGTGGGCCATGGTAAGTTGATTGAGTGATAAAAGGTTAGGGAGTTCTAGACAGTTGAGCTGGGAAAGAGCTGTGCAGTGGTGGGATCTGTGAGGATAATTAGAGGCAAATCTGGCAATGTTGTCGTAGCAGGATTCAAAGTTATTGAGATCGGACTTATGCAGGTTTGTAAAGATGAGAGAACTGTAAAGTAGGGAGGATAGCAGGTGTGATCAAGCAGTGGTCAACCTGGCATTTAGAGTAAGGTATGGTTTAGCCCAGTTTGATATGGACCTTTTTGATAGTCAGAGAGATGCGTTTATCAAATTTTAGATTATATATTGTGACAGCCAGGAATTTGGTCTGGTTTGTGGGTTCTGTCTTGGTTCCATTAGAGGAGAGGATTGAGAGAAAGGACTGGCATGGTTTTGATTTTTTGTTTCTGAAAACTAACTTAATTTTGTTAGGGTTTAGTATTAGTTGATGAGCTGAGAGGTATTTTTCTATATCCCAGAAAGCAGTTTGCATTTTTAGTTGAAGTTCCTGGGGGGAGGGGGCTAAACAGACTACAGCATACTGGACAATGGTGCTAGTTGAGTTGCCGAACTGAGGTTATTTGTAAATATAATAAAGAGGAGAGGACCAAGTATGGTGCACTGGGGAACACCGACTGAGATGGGGAGTAGGGGGGAGAGCTTTATATGATGCAAACATTATGCCAGTTTCTCTAACCTTCAACAAGAGTCCATAGGTAATAAAATTGTGTGATCTGTGAATCATGGTAATGTGCTAAGATAGAGTGTTATACATGTGTACGGCTGATGTATTACTTGTCCAGGTGACCATACCAGTTGCATAAAAAATGCTGGGATATTGGAAGATTTATAGGTATTAATAAAGATGGAGAACAGCAAAGTTCACAGGACTGGGATTTGTATTATATTAATAACTAACTGCTCTGAATATGAAAATTCATTTCTAGTTTTCATATGGATGGTTTTTATATAGAGCGTTTGTTCAACCGGTCCAGAAGACTGAGAGAAAGGCCATAGTATGCCAACTTAGATAGTAATTTGAGACACTGCAATGTGTGAAATGGATTGATTAGATCAATAAAATGACAGCAGTTAATCTGTTTCCATTCTTGCTATGAAAATGCCAGTCTTCAAACGTTGGTTATTTATTTATTTATTGATATTTAAGTCCAACTGGGTAGAAACCCATTTTCAGTAGAGGTGTAAAATGAAGAAGTGTGAGGAGGAGATAAGTAGTGACAAGTGCAGTTTTATTTGCATCAGTGAGAATGTTTTTGGATCTGTAAAGCATCCCTAGTTTTTGATAAGTTTTTCTTATGCTGTTTTGTATAAGCAGGTCGAATGTTAGAATGTCATCCACTATCACTCCTAATAATTTGCTATGAGAAATGACTTCAATGGTTGTATTATCAAGGGAGAGGACTTTAAATTTTGTCTTTCATGAGAGATGGATTTGGGGGAAAAAGTAGTGGTGTGGTCTTTTTTGGGTTAAGCACGAGTTGTGAGTTATGAAGCATATGTTGCTATTTTCTGAGATATCCATATGAGTTTATAATTAGACAGCTGTATGGAAACTGTTCTCTAAGGTTTCTAAAATGGGAAAGGGCATGTGGCAATATGAAATGAGGAACAGATGGAATCTTTGTTTTTTCCACGGAATTAATGCGGAAGGTTTCCTCACTTCATGGGATAAAAGACAGGAGATGAAGTTCTAGATATGAGTCGAGTAGGGTATCCAAGAAGGTATTGCACATTTAAAGAGTTTTGGATTGCATCTATCTGATTCAGCTGAACCATAACTGGGTTGTTTCCTTACCTGGTGGTTGCATTGACAGATGGCTACTAGTTTAAAGTAAGAAAAGAGAGTAAAGCCTTTTAGTTAGTATTGTGGCAGAGAAGGTTTGAGTTAAAAAAAGTAGTTTGAAGTTTTAGGCATATAAGCTACTGCATTCTCTTCTAAAGTCATGTGTTGGTGTTAATTTTCCCTAGAAGATGATGACCTCATTCCAGATTCCTTTGGTAGTCTAATAGTCTAGTTTGTTGCAATTTATCAGTCAGGTATGGCCTTTCTTATAGGTCTTTTTAAATGGTTGGAGTCATCAGAAAGTGCCAACCAAATGGAATGTAAAAAATCTTGGATGTATTCCATGCCTCCCTTTTGGGTCAAGTTGCATGTTTGTCCTGAGTATTTAGTTACAGGCATGTATCTGTGTCTACAGCCAGGTGCTTTAACTGCAGACTACAGTTTATAGCAAAAAGTTGCAAATAACAGCCACTAAGATGTGAGTATTAAAGACTGTTGGATTATGTGGATATGACAATTTACAGATTTGTCCAAACATATTTCCAGCATGTACTGAAAAAAAATATGCAGTTAAAAGCTGTGTATTCAGAATTGCATGCAATTCATCTAAAAGGTCATGAACATTACAATAATATGAAATATAAGATTTATATTAACAGCATTAATTTGTTTTCATCTTACATACTTCCTGGGATTAAAAAATGTCCTTTTCCAGCTATAACTTTTGCAGCACAAGCAAATTAACTTAATTATTTAGGTTCACACAATATTTGTATTAGTCCAGAGTAGATTAAAACCCAGGTTTCCACTGGATTGCCAGTTGCCTTTGACCATTATACTATACTATGCAGTATAATATGCTCTCTATGTACAAACTGCAGCTTGTCTTACTCATTCCATATTGTGCTGAAAAATTCTAAATGATTTAGGTTAACATCTTCAGTTGTTAATCAATTGTATAAGAATATGTGTGCACGTGTGAATGCATATGATGAGTGCACATATGTGTGTGTGTGTGTGTGTGTGTGTGTGTGTGTGTGTGTGTGTGTGTGTGTGTGTGTGTGTGTGTGTGTGTGTGTGTGTGTGTGTGTGTGTGTGTGTGTGTTTACATATGCGCATATGTCTATTGGCTTGTGTCTTGTATATTCATTATTACAATCCTTATTAGAGGAGTGTTTCTGTTTGGACTTCCAGAAAAAAAGTATAGTTAAAAGTAATATTCCCTTGTGCAATAGCTCTTGAATATTAAGTTAAACTTTTGTATCAGAGAAATGCTTTCATGAGCAACAACTAACTTTCTAAAATCAATCTTTCACTGTTACTGTTTCTACAGCATTTTACTGATTTCTACTAGCTATATTAGAAATTAGTCACAGTAATGCAATACAATGGAGTACAAAACTTTACCAGATTTTACAAAGTTTCTTTAACCATCTGCATATATAGTTATGAAAGAAATACGTATTTTCTGATACCCACTTAGGCAATGAGGTTTAAATGGTTGAGGCGAACTGATTTTATTTATTTATTTATTCACATTTGTTAGGGTAGTGCTCTAATGAGCACTCACCATTTTCATACACAGCCCAGGTGACCCAGTTGCAGTTCATGTTTATGAAAAGATTACTACTTCCACGGGTCCATGAACATTAGTTATAAGTAAAGTGAACTAACTATGATTTTAATTAATACTATTCAATTTACTATATGTTCTGTTATAAGACAACAGAACTTTGTTTTTTTATAAAACTAAGGCACTCATTTTACCTAATGACTTAACAAAAAACAACCTGTTTGACTTCAGTATTTTAGGATTACACCTTTAAATTATGTGACTGTGCTTAATTGGCTTAATTGTATTAACAAGTATGAGTCCCTAGGATAGTACTTAAACTTGTTTTTTTCTTTATGAGCACTATTGTCTGAAGAAGTTAGGAGAAGTGTTTCCTAATGAAAAGCACTTTACACTTTGTGATTTGGATTCTGTGCAGCCAGATCGTTTTTAACTTTTTATTGCTTGGCAGTTACCGGAGTGTGCACCGGACTACTGACTGCTGGAAGCTTGTTTTACTCAGCTATTAAACCTTGTTGGACTTTGCAGTGTACGCTTGTCTTGTCTTGTGCCTATTAGTCTGGGTGAAGATAGTAGAGCAGGTAAGGTGTGCCAGCCTTTCCCAAGTGTGTGTGTGTGTGTGTGTGTGTGTGTGTGTGTGTGTGTGTGTGTGTGTGTGTGTGTGTGTGTGTGTGTGTGTGTGTGAAAATCAAATCTCAATGACAATGCATGTGACAGCTACTTTGAACTGGAACACTGAGAGCACTAATTTCATAGAGAGGGTGGTGAAGGACTTGGCTTGGAACACCTAGCTAAAGACTCAGCTCTATAGTGGTCAGTGGTGAGTCTTACTTGGGGGAATGGAGAGAAAGCCCAGCCCTATGACTGAAGTGTGCACTCCTTGTGTGCTCTTAAGGGAAATTGTACTCGGTGCAGAGGACTGCATCTGAAAATACTGTGTGGGTCTATTTTTGTCACTGCAAATGTTCCCCACCAGTGTCAGTGGTGAAGATTGAGGCTCCTTGATCACTGGCCAAGACCAGGGACCTCACATATTGGTGAGCAGTGGTGTGGATATTAATTGAACTTCTACAGCCTGTAAGCACGTACCAATAATGTTGTGTGTACTCTCAGCAGCCACAAGGTAAACAATACAAAATTTCATTTTTCCCAACAGTTTTATTTATTTGTTTATTTATTTATTTATTTATTTATTAGTTTAGTTTATTCAGGAAAAGTTGCAAAGATGTTAGCAGAAGATTATGGCAAGTTGACAGTGAATCAGTTGACTAAGTTGTGCAAATTCAAAGGACCTGTGCATGCCAATCTGATGAAAGAGAAAATGATTTCACCCTTAGTCATAGCTGCAGCACAGACCAGCAACCAGGAAGACAACCAGTCTGGTAATGGGGATGTGCAGACCTCAGAAATAGGGCAGTTCACCCTTTCATCAGAGGGCTTAAAAACCCATCTGGAGTTAAAGAGACTTGGAACTGAAGACAAAATATATGGAATTAGAATTTGAAGAGAGACTGCAGCATTTGGAGGCTGAAGAAAATGAGAAATAAAGTCCACATGGCAGGGACATGCTGACTCTTCAACAGGAAGATGGAGATAACAGGGAAGGGAATAACCACACCCAAGAAGCAACAAAGGTCAGTAAATTTCTTCTACAGCATACATAATGTGATTATTTTGGTAGTTTTAAAGAGTCTGTAAACAGTATGAGGTTCACCAAGGGCTCTGTGTTTGATTCCTGACCCCCTTACTCCATGGTAAATCTGCAACTGCTGTTTTTAAATTGTCTGATACTGATTGTTTAAATTATGACAAGGCTAATCAATGTTCATTGGAATGTTTTAAGTTAACACCTGAAGCTTAAAGGAAAAAATTCTGTGAACACAGATGTCGGAGAGGTGAAATGTATGGGATTATATCACTGAGCTAAGAAATTATTTTCATAAGTGAGTGAGTGGGTGTCAGGTCACCATTTCTGAAATGCTGGCAGATCTTTTGGTGAGGAAACAAGCCCTTAGCTCTTTGCCTGAGGACATTAGAATCTAGTTGGCAGACTAGGAGTGTAACTCTGTACATGAGCTGGGGAGAAAAAGGGAACTCTACTTGGTAAGCAGGTCACAACTGCAGAAGAATGGGATACCCAGTGCTGCACATGGATATAAGAGAAGCCATGGTGGGCAGCTTAAACCACCCCAACAGAGTCCACCAGTAAATGGGAAGCCACTAGTTCAGGTAAACTGCCAGGTTCAGGGTTTAGATGTTTTTAATGTAACCAGAGGGACCATGTAGCATACAAATATCCACTGAAGCAAGGTAGAAAACAAAAGGTGAGGAAGCCAGCAAGTGGGAATAACAGCATGCCAGTAGTAAGCTGTCTGGAGACAATAGGGGTACTAAACTATCACTGGAGTTTGTATCCTATCTTAGTCTTTGGAAAACAGGCCACTGCCAAGAGAGGCACAGCCTCTGACATAACCATTGTGAAGCCTGCAGTGGTTAAAAAGGAGCAGATCCTGCTTGGGCAGTCCACCCCATCACAGCTTTAGGAGGGACCCCATTCCAAATACCTTTGGCCAGGGATCACCTTGACTGAGATGGTGGAAAAGGAAGCAAGCAAGTAGGAGTGTTTGAGGATATCCCTGCAGATGTCTTGATAGGGAATGATTTTGATAATGCAGCACCATGTATGTGTACATCAAGTTACATGCAGTCAGGACTGGAGACAGGCATGTGGTCTGGTAACCTTGGGGAGACCCAGACAGACCCGACACCTGAAGTCGAGGTTACTGATGTGGCTATTTCATGGTGGGAACTACCCTGTATCAGTGAGCCTGAAGGTGAGCCACAACTGCTAATAGTCACTGATGTTCCATTGGACAGGATGACTGCAAGGGCAGAGGTGAGTAGTAGTACCCAGGCTGACAGTGAGGCACTGTTGTCAGAAGATACCAGACTTCCTGTGGAAGGGGAGTTGGGAAGGGTCACAAAGGTAGATTTGAGACAGGCTCAGCTCTTGGACCCTGCATTATGAAGCTTGAGGAAGGTAGCTAAGGAGACATCTGGTTCTCAAGGAAAAGGGGAGTCTGCATACCAGAACAAAGGGTTACTGTATAGAGAGTGCACCCCTGAGGGAGGACTGGAGGCTGAGGTATTACAGCACCTGCTAGTATCCAGAGCCTGCCATCTGGCACTTATAGTCATAGCAGATGACATTCCTTTTGCAGGTCATATGGGCATAAAGCATACCAAGAGATGTGTTATGCAAAGCTTTTATTGGCCTAGGATTGCAAGGGATGTAACAGGGTACTGCAGAACCTGTGAGCAATGCCAAAAAGTAGGCAAGGCAGGAGATAAGGTCAAAGCTCCTTTGATGCATTTGCCTGTTACTGAGGAGCCATTTCAGAGGGTAGCTATGGATATTGTGGGGTCTCTGGGTGCACCAAGTTCAATAGGGAAGAAATATATCCTAGTGATAGTAGATTATGCTACTAGATACCTTGAGGTGTTGGCTCTGTCCTCCATCAAGGCAGGAAAGGTAACCAATGCCTTTTTAGGTATTTTCAGCAGGGTAGGTTTCCCAACAGAAATACTGATGGAAAGAGATACCAATTTCATGTCAGACCTGATGGCTTATCTGTGGGAGTGATGTGGAGTGAAGCACCTAAAGACTGCCTCCTAACACCCCCAGACTAATGGACTTGTGCAGGGATTAAACTCGACACAGAAGACCATGCTAAGGGCATTTGTAGACCAGTCTAAGAGAGTTGGACACATATTTACTCCATCTGCTATTTGCATACAGAAAATTACCCTAGGAATCCACAGGTTTTTCAGTCTGAGTTGCTGTGTGGGCATAGGGTGAGGGGGCCCTTGGATTTGCTTCATGATAAGTGGGAGAGTGAGTGTGAATCCCACAAGGAGTCTGTTGTGGCATATGTCCTAAATCTCAAGATAAGGCTTAGGGAGCTCATGGGCTTACAATAGAAAAAGATCTGGTATGACAGGAATGCTCAAGCCCGAGTGTATGCTGTGGGACAGCAGGTTATGATGCTCATTCCTGTCAGACACAATAAGCTGCAGGCAGCTTGGGAAGGACCCTTCAAAGTGGTAAGGAAGGTCAGGGATGGTAAAACTGCTAGGCAGGAGGCAGGGGACAAACTGTGTCATACTAACATGATAAATTCCTTACCATGATAGGGAGGCCTTTGTGCTTAGTAGTTGCAGTGGGTGGCACAAAAGTTTGAGGGGTATCTGGTGACTGCTCTCCTCAGTGAGGCTCAGACTGACACCTCACTGGGAAGGGGTAGCAATGTCCCAGCTGCTATTCCCTACCCAGGTTCAAGAAATCTGGGCAATGCTACAGGAGTTTGGGGACATGTTCACTGGGAAACCTTGGTGTACCCACCTGGTGCAGAACCATGTGGATATAAGACCCCAAATACCTATTAAGCAAGCCCCTTACAGGGTGCTTGACAAGTCAGACAGACTCTGAAGGAAGAGATAACGGAAATGTTGGAACTGGGAGTAATTCAGGAGTCCAGCAGTCCCTGGGCCTCCCCAGTGCTACTGGTGCCAAAGAAGGATGGCAGCACCAGGTTCTGTGTGGACTACAGAATACTAAATAGTCACACACAGTCAAATGATTACCTCATGCCTAGGACAGATAAAGCCTTAGAGCAGCTGGGTGGAGCTAAGTATCTGACTTCTATTGATCTGACCAAGGGCTCCCAGCCAGTGCCCTTGACTCCCACTGCTAGAGAGAGGTCAGCTTTTGTGACTCCTTTTGGATTATACAAGTTCACAAAGATGTCTTTGGGATGTAAAATGCCCCAGCAACCTTCCAGAGGCTGGTAGATTGCACCTAGAAAGAGCAGAAGAGTATGCCCTTGTTTACCTGGATGATATTGCCATCTACATCCATTCCTGGCAAGAGCACCTGCAGCATGTCAGGGAGGTCCTGGGCAGACTGCAAAGGACAGGGTTGACCATTAAGCCCAGTAAGAGTCAAGTCTGTATGGCAGAGGTCTCCTGCCTGAGACATAGAGTGGGGAGTGGTAAGATCTGCCCCAAAGACTCCCCCATCTGTGGAATGGACTACCTATCCATGTCAAGCAGAGTACCTCTCTAACCCTCTTTAAGAGGAACCTGGACGACTGGTTGGGAAACAGAAAATATACCTCTGAAATCCCACCGGTGTCACTGCTGGAGAGGGGAAACAGGTGCTGACTTTGAAGGAACATGGGTGAAATTCTTGGCTAGGCTTTTAAGGGCCTCTAGGCTAATAGCCTAGTATCATCCTATGAACCTATGAAAACCTGCCAAAGTGGAGGCTATTCAGGCATGGCCTGTCCCTGTTATCAAAATGCAAGTGAAGGAATACTTGGGGACAGCAGGGTGCTATAGATAATTAATTCCCAATTATAGTACAATAGCTTTCCCCTTACAAACCTGATGATGAAAAACAGGCCAGATAAGGTTTTGTGGACCTTAGCCTGCAAGCAGGCATTCCAAAAGCTTAAAGGGTTTTGGAAGGACCCCCTGTGCCAGTTAGTCCAGATTGCAGAAAATAATTACTTGTGCAGGTGGATGCTTTAAACCATGGAGTGGGGGCTGTACTCAGCCAGGTTTCCTCAGAGAGAAAAGAGCACCCTATTGTATATCTCAGCCATAGATTCCAACCCAGGGAGGAATGTTATCCAGCTGTAGAAAAAGAATGTCTGGCCATAATATGGACACTGCAAAAATGTCAGCTCTATCTGTATGGAAGGAAAATCACTGTGGTTATAGACCACAATCCCTTAATATGATTATATCGAGCCAGACAGCAAAATGCCAAGTTATTAAGGTGGAGCCTAGGGCTTCAGGCATATGACATGAGAGTACAAAACTGTAGTGGGGTCAGCAATGCCAATGCAGATGGGCTCTCAAGACAGGGTATGAAATAATGTGTTTCCACACTGGCTCATTTCTCTCAAGTAACGTTCATCCAGGGTCATTGGAAAAACTAGCTTGAGTCTTCAAAGGAGGGACAAATGTGATGATGCAAGCTAGTGCCAGCTGTGCCAAGGGAGTAGGGCAGTGCATGTGTAACATGTGCCAACATAGCTAGCTGGATTTTTGTAAAGAATTATATGTCACTGAAATATCAAACTGTTTTGTACAGATGCTTGTGTTAAAAATGCATTTGTAAAGTTGCTTGTGTTAAAAGTGCATCAACAGTGGGTTCTGCTGAACAGAAAATAAATATATATGTATGTTAAATTGTACTGTTGTAACTGATGAACTATATATATTTTAACAGGGGGTACTGGATGGGAAGGGGTTAAGCTCAGCCCAGCTAACCTTAAGAAAAGTACCCTAAATTAAATGACTTGGTTCAGGCCATAAAGATTTTTATCTCACAGGTCTGAATGCTGCCAGAGAATAGTCTATTTTCAGCAGGAAGGGTGGAAGTTTTGGAAATGTTTTACAATTTCCAGATGCTGTAATAAACCTTAGCTAAAGTTCTATGTATGTTTTGTGACACACCTGTGCCAGATCCTGGTTTAGTTTCTAGTGAGGGTGTAGTGTGGGAACCACAGAGTCAGGAAACCAGATGTGATATCATTATTTAGCCATCAGTGAAATTGTATTTCATAGGTTCATAGGTTGGTACTAGGCTGTCAGCCCTAGGGCCTATACAAGCCTAGCCATAACAATTCCCTGGCTATTTCTTCCCACATTATTTACTTTCCTGGACCCCTGTCTAGCAGGGCGACTGACGTGATCCCTGGGGTAAATTTCCTTTCTCCCATCCAATCGTCAAGGTTCCTCTTGAAGAGGTCCAAAGAGGCACTCTGCTTGACATGTATGGGCAATCTATTCCAGAGTCTGGGGAGTCTCTGGGTCAGGAACCTATCCCTCCAGCATGTTTTGTTTATTGTGATGACAAGGTTTAGATCCCTGGAGCATGTAGCTCTGAGGGATTGGGATTTCTTTAAGTGTAGCATGTCCAACAGCTCTGGGTTTGACATGGCCTTGTATGTTAAGCAGAGATCGCCTCTGAGTAGACGATATGCGACAGAGTATAGCTGGAGTTTTTTAAGGCGGTCAGCGTAGGGCATCTGCTTTAGGCCTGTGATTCTTTTAGTGAGGTATTTCTGAGGCCTTTCCAGTTGTTGCAGATGTCTTGAGAGGTACATACCAAATGGGGCATTGTATTCTATAATGGGTCTAATGAGGGATGAGTACAATGGGACAATGACCTCCTTTTTTCCTGGATGAAAAGCCCTTCGTGATGAGGTGTGCCACATAGAAGGATTTCCTGACTGTTGTGGCGATGTGGTTATCGAATACTAGAGAGAGATGTGAGGTGTGCAGTCTGTTTTTGGACCTGACAAGACACTCATCCACATTTATCTTGCCTTGCTTTAGTATGTAACTAGGGAACACTAGTTCTTCAGTGAGTTAGGAAAATACAGCAAGATCAGTTAATTGTATTTTTTCTGTATCTAGGTCTTTCCATCCATTTTTTTATATTTCCTGTGATTGAAACTCTGGTGTATATTGTAAATAGATATTCAGTATTTTCATTTTTTTATTTAATATTAAATATATCTATGACTTTCTTTGTGGTTGGTCAAAAGAAAATATTTAACCTTTGAGAGTACTTCCATTTATTTATTGGCACTATGGCTCCAAGTTCCTGAAAGTCTTGCTGCTTGGTTAAACACCACCATTTGCATGAATATTAATTTTAATGAGTGTAATTGGGTACCCTGGTTATAGAGTTAAAGTAGCTGGCTTTGTGTGTTCTGGTGGCAGCAGATCTACCTCACAATCTGGGTGGAGGTGAAAGTCTGGTTAAGCTGTGCCAACTTTTCCGAGGTGTGTGGTTGTGTGTGTGTGTGTGTGTGTGTGTGTGTGTGTGTGTGTGTGTGTGTGTGTGTGTGTGTGTGTGTGTGTGTGTGTGTGTGTGTGTGTGTTGTGAAAATCAAATCTCAAATACAGTGTGTGTGACAGCTACTTTGAACAGGGACACTGGGAGCACTGATTTCACAGAGAGGGTGGTGAAGGACTTAGCTTGGAACACCCAGCTAAGGACTCCTATCTATAGTGGTCAGTGGGAAGTCTTATTTGGGGCCTGGAGAGAAAGTCCAGACCCAGGATTGGAGTGTGCATTCCCTGTGTGCTCTTAAGGGAAAATGTACTTGGTGCAGAGAACTGCATCTGAAAATACTGTGTGTGTCTTCTTCTCACGGTGAACATTCCCCAGTGGTGTCAGTGGTGAGAACTGAGGATCCTTGATCACTGGCCCAAAGGAGAGACATCACAGGGGGGAATGGCAATCTTCCAACCACAGGCAATTTGGTAATGACCTATTGCAATAGTTGATTTATAAGGTTGATGGGCGACCTTCACAAGTGCCTGTGCAGGAGAGAAGAATTTTCAAACTCTGTTCATTAAATATTCCTTCCCACTCTCATAAGTTCATAGGTTCATAGGTGTGTTCTAGGCTAATAGCCCTGGGGCATTTCCAAGCCTAGTCATAGGATTACCCTGGCATAGTGCCACCCGACCTTAGTTCCCAGTGCCTCTGTCGAGTAGAGCCACTGGAGTTATCCCTGGAGTGAATTTTCTGTTTCCCATCCACTCATCAAGATTTCTCTTGAAGTGGGTCAGTGAGGTGCTCTGCTTGACATGTATGGGAAGTCTGTTCCATAGCATGGGCAGTCTCTGGGTTATGAACCTGCCCCTCCAGTATGTTCTGTTAATTGTAGTAATGAGGTTGAGGTTTCTGGAGTGTGTGGTGTGGAGGGATTAGGATTTCTTTAGCTGTAGCATTTCTAACAGAGCTGGGTCAGACATGGCTTTGTAAGTCAAGCAGAGATCGCGTTTAAGTAGGCGATATGAGTCATAGAATAGCTGGAGTTTTTTGAGTGTGAACATATAGAGCAAGTGTTTAAGGCCTAGGATCCTCTTTGTGAGGTACTTTTGCTGCCTCTCCAGTTGTTGCAGGTGTCTAATGAGGTACATGCCAAATGGGGCATTGTACTCGATGACTGGCCTAATGAGGGAAGAGTATAGGGAGACAATGACCTCTTTCTTCCTGGATGCAAAACCCTTAGTAATGAGATGTGCCACATAGAAGGACTTTCTGACAACAATGGCAACGTGGTGATCAAAAGAGAGGATGCTGTTAACCTGTGTTCCCAGATCTTTTATAACACCTTCTGTGTTCAGTGGACTACCATCAATGTGGTAATTCATGGGAACTGGGTTTTTCACAAAGGGGATGACAACACATTTTTTGGCATTAAGCTTAAGGCCATGGTTCTGACACCAGTCGTTGGTCTCAGTGAAGCCATTCTGTAGGATGTCAACATAACTTGTAGGGTTAATAATAGCTCCCAACTTGCAATTGTCTGTGAACTTTGTCAGCCACAGTCCCTTCATGTTGGCCTGGACTTCAGAGAAGTAGATACCAAATACGAGAAGACCCAGGACCAAACCCTATGGGAGTCCACTCATGACTAGTTAGCAGTCTGACTTGGAGTCAACTACTTTCACACTGTGGGTTCTATCTGTGAGCCAATTTGCAACCCACCTAGTGATATAGGGGTTGATGCCAAGCTTAGTGAGTTTTTCTATGATTCCTGTGTGGGGAATGGTATCAGAAGCCTTGCCCAGATCAAGGTAGGCCTTATGAACCACCTTGCCTTCATCCACAGCTCTAGGGACTGAGTGAAGTCGACCAAGTTGAGCAGGTATGATCTACCCTTCACAAAACCAAACTGTGTGGGATCTAGAGTTTGGAGATTCCCTATATCCTTGTTTATTTGGTCCGTGATGATGCATAGCTTTGTATATCAGACTCAGGCTAATGGGGCGATAGATCCCAGGGTCTGTAGTTGCTCCTTCTTTGTGGAGAGGGATGAGTGTAGCAGTGCTCCATTCAGTAGGGACAAAGCCTGAGGTAAGGCTGTGATTGAACAGGGCACACAGGTGAGGTGCCAGCTCACTTTATAGTTCATGTAGGTCAGGTCCCATAGAAACTGTATTCTTGGCCTTGGGCAGTGCTGTTTTAACCTGTGCAGCAGTAATACTGGGTGCCTGGCAATCTACTGGTATTGTGATTGATCCTTTGGGGGGCAGAGAGGGGTAAAGTTGGCACTGAATCTGTCGGCCAGTATACTAGCAATATCTGTTGGCTTGGTATAGGAGGCACAGTAACTCAGAGCAAATCTGGGTATTGCCATGGAGATTCTTTACATAACTATAGAAGGCCTTGTGGTTGCCTTTACTATCTGCTATAATTCTGTTTTCATAGCTAGCCTTAGAGGATTTGATGAGGGATCTCAACTTTTTGTTGAGGCTGATAAGGGAGATTTTCCAGTCTTGGAAATTCACCTTATTCCACATCAGTTTCCTCCTTCTGTTGTAGAGTTCGTTTATGGCAGGAGACCACCAGATTGGCTTCCTTCTTTGGAGGAGAGCATCTAGGTTCTATTGAGTATGGCGAGTTCCATGCATTTGTGTACATGTTCGTACAGTGCATTGGTGTATGATTCTGCGGTCATGCAACTATTCTCCATTTGCATGGGTGCTGTGAAGTTCACCACCTCTTTTTTTAGGAGCCCAAATTTAGCTTTGGAGAAGTTTTTCATGGTGGTTACCTTTGTGGGGGGGGATGTGGATTTCCAAAGTGATTAGTTTGTGGTCAGATCTAACCAGGGAGGAACTGGCTATTGGTGTAGAGTAATGGTCGCCCATGTTAGTCATAACCAGGTCAAGGATGTTGCTACTTCTAGTGGGGGTAAGAATGAGCTGGTCCAGGGCATTGGAATTAATGAACTCCAGGAAACGTTGGGCAAATGTATTGATACATAGGTTCATAGGTTGGTACTAGGCTATCAGCCCTAGGGCCTATACAAGCCTAGCCATAACAATTCCCTGGCTATTTCTTCCCAGAATATTTACTTCCCTGGTCCCCTGTCTAGCAGGGTGACTGACGTGAGCCCCTGGGTGAATTTCCTATCTCCCATCCAATCGTCAAGGTTCCTTTTGAAGAAGGTCAAAGAGGCACTCAGCTTGACATGTATAGGCAGTCTATTCCAGAGTACGGGGAGTCTCTTGGTCAGGAACCTATCCCTCCAGCATGTTTTGTTCATTGTGATGACCAGGTTTAGATCCCTGGAACATGTGGTTCTGAGGCATTGGGATTTCTTTAAGTGTAGCATGTCCAACAGTACTGGGTTTGACATGGCCTTGTATGTTAAGCAGAGATCACCTCTGAGTAGGCGATATGCGACAGAGTATAGCTGGAGTTTTCTTAGATGGTCAGCATAGGGTAGCTGCTTTACACCTGTGATTCTTTTAGTGAGGTATGTCTGTGGCCTTTCCAGTTGTTGCAGATGTCTTGTGAGGTACATACCAAATGGGGCATTGTACTCTATAATGGGTCTAATGAGGGGTGAGTATAGTGGGACAATGACCTCCTTTTTTCTGGATAAAAAGCCCTTAGTGATGAGGTGTGCCACATAGAAGGATTTCCTGACTGCTGTGGCTATGTGGTTATCGAAGGTGAGACCACTGTCCACCTGTGTCCCTTATCACACTTTTGGTGTTTAGTGTACTGCCACTTATGTGGCAATTCATGGTTTTTCCCAAAGGGGATAACTATACATTTCTTGGCATTGAGCTTGAGCCCATGGCTCTGGCACCAAGCATCTGTTTCTGTAAGGCCCTTACCCAATTAATGGAGGGGTAGTTGACGTTTTCTAGTAAGAGAATGTTAGGTTGGACCCTAATATTCTCCAGGATGCTTAGAAACGTGGAGTGTGAGTCTTGGGACATTGTTGGAGACCTATAGCAATCTACGACCTGAATCGCTGTCTTACCCAAAGTTAGCTGCACATGAAGTATATGCATTTTGTTGGGCTACCAGTCTGGAGGTGTGCGCATCCTTTATGAATATGGAAACGCCACACATCTTCCCAGTTAAGTAATTTTCTGCCTACTGACAACTTCCTATCACATTACCTTAGCTCCTAAATCTAATACATCCCCCCAATCAATTGAATACAAACTCTAGCAACACCTTACTTACCTAAGTTTACCCCCTCCAGCCTAGAGGCAGACATTTTTGTACATGGACCCTACCTGGACACAAAAACACACTAAATTCGTGATGCAACCAACTTTATTACTATATATTGTATAAACATATGAACTTTAGTCTTCTGGAAAACAGTAAACAATTCATACAAACATGTTAGATTCAAATAACAAACCACACTTGATAGGCACATTCAGCACTACTCATCTGTAAAATGCCACTACACAACTGTAATTAATCAAGTAATGCAAGGAATCCTCAATCCATAGCAATATAACAACACTCCTAAAACTAATATACCTTCCAGGTTATCGTTTAACTTTCCCCTTTGAGCCAGGAAAGAAATTGAGGGAAATAGAAAGCTCCCAATTTAAGGACAAATTGCCAAACTCTAACTAGGCTGCCTAAACATCTGCCTGTTCCTCTACTTTCTTTGTGGTGAATCCTGCATTAAATATTAAACCACCTTAACAATGGTTGCCAACTCTTTAATCAAAAGGGACATTTGAACATTAAAACCATTAAGAGCAACATCACTTAAATGTACTCAGCTTGGTACCAAACAGGAGCTTTTTCACCAAAGTCCCACTGTTGTAAAACCATATAGCCTAATCATTCTGCAGTCCTAGTAACTCTGTGATTAGTAAACTTTTTACCTTTCTTGACTGAAGCTATCTTAACTGCATGTTTCCATCTAAACATAGGAATAATAGCGGACCAGATAATTACTGCTCCTAGAAACGTGCTGTAATAACAATAAATCTCATACAATCCAAAAAAAAATAACCTGTGCTTCAGAATAACTCCCAAATCATTCCCTCGCAATGCACAATAACTATGTCTGGACTGAAAACATCTGACTAGACCTCATCCACAGCTGACAGCAGCTGATTGTACTACATTGCTGTGAATTCTCCTCTAATACACCTCACAGGATCAAAGCCCAAGAAAAGTCCTCCAGGTCTAACCACAGCTCACTTCAACTTCCAATATATATAAGAATGACCTATGATGGTCACCTTTTTCAATCTGCAGAATAAACCAATATTCTGATGACTTAACTAACACATGATACATTCTCTACCTTAAATAAAGTCTAAATGCTTTGGAAACCCATCTACCCAGCTTTTTGATTGCATCAATTGATTTATCTTCATAAGCTAAGATAGGCACCCTACCAATTCAAATGAGAGGAAGAATGAGCATCAGCAATCCCTTGACTCTTCAAAGCATACTTCATAACAGCATCAAACTGTGTCATATCCCCTGGAGATCTAAGCATATGACAAAACAGACAGCAACTTATTTTCAGAACCTACAAGTCTCTTCCACAGCAACCCCCATTACACAGGGAACAACAACCCCTCAGTATCTCACAGCAAAACTGATGTCTTTTACCTAATGATCCATCTTAGATTCCTTCAACCAAATTAAGACTGCCTCATTGGTTACACAAATGTCTGACCATGTCTGTTTCCCCCAAAATTTACTAATATGAAAAGTCCGTTCCTAAAGGAAAAAAGACAATGTTACCCACAACATATATAGTTCAACCACAGATGATATATTGTGAAATACTTCCAACAACATCATTAACTACTTCCTTCTTGCCAGCAAATACTTATGCATTGCTAAACCCCTCAGCCTTTACCAACTTTTCACCATTTGTAAAATCTGTCAATGCTTTATGCAATCAACACAAACAGAAAACTTCACAGTCACACCTAAAGCAGCTAAGTGCACTCTGATCATCCTCACCACTTCACCAAACTGCCACATATACATCAAATGCATGGCCAGCAGCCCTATTGACCAACACTTGTCCTATGTGGTACCTCTAACAAAAGTAGTGAGACACAATGATGCAACACTATACAGTTTTCTAGTAATAGCAGCTCAAGAGTGCTACACCACCTATCTCGCTACCGACTGCCAGCTCTACACGCTTCTTCTTGGATTGCTGATGGCTGTCTTTTACATCTGGAATGACAACCTGAAACCTACAAAACTGAAATCAAGATAAGCTATCAGTCAATACATTCAAGCTTCCAAGTATATGCTTACTAGCGAACGCAAAAAAATTAATTTTAAGGCACTATAAAATTAGCTTTCTTAACAGAACATACACTGTGAGTGATTTTGTGGACTTTTTAGCCAAAATGTGTGCAACTGCCTCATTTCCACAGAGGAATACTACCTTCTTATAGCCAAGTCTACTAGACAAATCACTGTTGCCACCCAAACGGGCATTAACTCAAAAAAGGTAACATCCTTCCTCACCTCACCTCACCTTGTTCAGGCCAATCAACAGCAAATCATTTCCCCTTAAAGAATGGTCCCATACCAAACTCCAGAAATATTAGTATACAACTGTAAATCATCTGATGTGACTCAGTCTTCATGACACATTTTCACACTATTCATATGATTCAAAAACTCTTTACAAATCCTCAAATCTTCTTGAGCATGCTAGCAACTCATGCTCTATGATGCTTTTTCCTACTGCTCTCAACATGTTTGCTAATGACCTAGTGAATGCCCTGCATGGCTCTATGTCTATACACGCAAAATATAAGCCAATTAGCTCCATCACCTCCATCACCTCCCTCACCTGACCTGACTTTAACAATAACTAACCATTGCTAGATCCTCCCCTTCAACCTCTCCAACTTATCCTGTAGCAAATTAAAATAAACCTTGGCATCTGAACGTAGTAAACCCCCTCCCCCAAAAAATAAGCACTTTAGTTCTTCCTGCTTATCCTTAGCCAGGGCTCAACTCCAGTTTACTATGTAACTCAAAAGAACTCACCATTACCCCTTCTTAACCATCACCAACTAACAGAAAATCATCCAGATACTGATGTAATCTCTATTCAGGGCTGCTTAACTCACATATCGACTGCAGAGCTGAACTAAGCTTCAAAAAAAAAAAAAAGCAGTGCAGGCAACTGCACAGTCCATGGGCATTATTTTTTCAAAATAATATTTCTCTTTCAACAACATATCCAGTTTAGACTAATCTTGCTACCCTGCTGGAAGTAAATAAAAAGCTAACTCAATGTCTAGCTTCATGGATCAGCAAATGCACAGATACCCAACACTGTGTCATTCACTGAGGCATACTGTACCTTCAAAACCTTTCTGTCAATGTGATCAGAATGGATTCTGCTGTAGGGAGTAAAAATGGTGATTCAAATGAAACACACACGTTCTTTTCTGGCAGCAAACCCAATATAGATATTTGATGAGAGGCAAATGGCAACACCGATAAACACACCATTACCCTATCTTCTTGACCCTGCTTATCTAATACTGCCTGCACTTTTGCTTCTCAATCTTTCACTGATTACAAATGATTACACTCCTTAACTGAACCACTTACTCCTGTATAGAATAACCCTTCAGAAAAAAAGTGCTATGAACTATAAAAGCCATTGCCTCATCTGGGTGGTGCTACAGCTGTAACTGTAAATACTCTACATTAATAGTGGGGTTAGTTGGTTAGCCTAACAGCCACCTAAAAGGGCAACAGACTCCCAGAATCCCTATAAGCACCTCTTCATCTAAAGCCAGAATCCCTATAAGCACCTCTTCCTCTAAAGCCATCATCACCTATCACCCCACCCTTGTGTTCACCATGTTGAGCAAGCAGTCCCAGCCTGCTTGCCTGTCCTGCATCTAGCACTATGAGTCCCCCCACTGCAAAATTAAAAAATGTATGCAAAACCATACACTGACCAAGAGTACTGGCCACTATTAAAAGCCTAATATGTTTTAGTTCTGTCCCCTGCTTCCTCCTGCCCTTCCTTAGCTACTACTCCCACTTAATCAGTCATGATCCCTAACCTCAAATCAGCTTTCCTACACTTCCCCTTCAGTCTTGCCTATGGCCTTTAACTTCCAGAAAGGTTGATTATGCCAAAGTCACTTATTAAACCCCCAGCTCTGAAATTCTCTAATTGTCAAGAAATATGCTCACAAAAGAAACACTTGATCCAGCTCCTTCGCCACAATCATTATCATCAACTATACAAAACCTAAAACTCAATTATCTCTGGTCCTGGCCCTAAATCAAAATGGCTGACTCTTTCCCAAGGAAGCTAAAGCTGCTGTCTAGTCCCTTGAACCTGAAATTTCTTCTTCTTCCATCTGCATCTAACAACTCAAACACTCCAACATATTCTTTCTTTTTGCTGACTTTTCTTTCACTACATTGGGGATGTGCTGCTTTATAAACACTTCTTGGCCCCCTGCCAGGAAGGGCTGCTCTCCCTTCTAGTCTGCAGAAAAATTACTCATGGTTTGACCTTGACAACTCTAATGTCCAAGCTTCCCCAGGTGGACCTGCAGTAGGCCATCCTCACCCCATCAGGCCCTACTTCACTATAATTAACCTGATACTGTCCTCCTTACAACCTTGCCTGACCTGATTCCAGGTTAACTTTCTTATCTACTGCCACAGTGAAACCTACTTTCAGCATCCCAATCTTGAAATAAGCCCATCAATTCTTCATTTTCTAACAGCACATTCCCAAAGCTGTTAACAACGGTATTGTCCAAACATTACCTGAAGTGAGCTGAGGCTCAATTGAATCTCCCACATTGTATCTTTTTGTTTTTTATGTGTTCTTTTCCTGCCTGTCCAACAACCTTCTGTCACTGCCATCTTGTCTGCTACCCCCTCATCTGGTTGTACTGGTCTCCACCTTCTCATTGGGCATGAAGTAACACCTGATAGAAAAATTAGTCTACTTGTGATGCAGCGTCATTCCACCACCTTTTCAATTCCTCAGTATCTGCTATCTGCAAATAAAACACATTACTAACATCCTGAAGTGCCTATTCCCCTTAAATCCTAAAACTCCCTAGCCTAGACTTCTTCCTCCCTTATCTCCAGGGGGCCAATTATCCTTACCCTTCCTGTTTATTTATTTTTTATTACCCTTAACTTGCTACCTTAGGACAACCAAGCCATGCAAAGGGCTAATAATATTCCAGTGCTATCCAACCTTCATTCACCTCAAAAGTAAATACTTTGCTAAACTCCCCTATCCCACACAAAGACAGCTTCACTGTAGAGGGAAGGAGCAAGGGGATGTGAAATAGTGAGATACAGCTTTATTAACTCCTGCTTTATCGTTCCATCTATAGACCCTTGACTGTAATTCTGGGTTATATTAAACAGGATATTATTGAATACTCCAGCCTTGACTGTATGCCTGTAGCTATTTATAAACATCTAGCTGCTTGAGCCCTTCCACTTATTTTTCTGTCTTCTGCAAAGGAATTGCTATCTATTGATTGAGAATTGTAACAAGCTAAAATCCTCAGACACCATAATGAATAGGACCCTGTCAATTACACCAGCCATCTTAAAGTGTAATAAATAAAATATCCCAAAGGTGTACCTCTCATCCTTTTAATGCAAAGCATGTGGACAAAACCAAAATAATGGGGGACAAAAGGCTCAAAATCAGGGATGGATTTTAAGTATTGCTCATAAATATTTACAAATTTGATGAAATGACAGATTTGCATTTGCATGCATTTTCTCTTTTAATGATTTTTTATTAACTTATCATATATATATATATATATATATATATATATATATATATATATATATATATATATGAATATACTTCTAAACTACATACAATAACATGCAATATTAGAAAACTTTTATCTAGTAGAATGATAATTCAATCGACAATTCATTTCTCTTGATATTCCACTTCTAGATTTCCTAGCAGCAATGTGTCTCATTAGCACTTGCATATCTTATTCTAATCACTTATTTTTTCATTTTCACACAAGTGCAGCTATGTTTTAAAAAGTGTTAAATATAGGAAATGAATTTGATTTCCAATTTTTGCACTAACTTTTCTGGCTACTATAAGGAGACTCTAAACCATTTTTTGTTGTTTTGCATTTACAGACAAAGGGACAGGAAATGTTCATTAATATCAATGGCTAAGATAAATTGCAATTATCTGACCACAACCCTTGAAAAAAAATTGTTTAACTCTTTCCAGTATGCACTTATCTTTTCACAATCTATAAATATGTGTCCAATCCACTTTCATATCCTTATTACTTCTCCAAAAAGTCAATGGAACATTTTTACTAAATTTTGATATTTTATATGGAGTGATAAAGACTCTGTTTAAGTATTCCCACATAAACACTTAATGAGGTCTGTCTAACTTAAATGTTATGCTTTTGTTATCATCAACTAATTCATTTAATCCAATACTCTAAATTTTCCAGTGATTTGCATCTAAACTAATATTATTTTTAATTAATTGGTAAAATTTAGAAAGACTTCCTTTAAAAGTTACTTCACATTTAATAATATAAAGCATACATATAATAGAGGAATGGAGTTGTGCTCATTTTCAGTCATAATACTAATAAAACTGTTTAATTTCTCTATAATAGCTAGAGTTAACAGGTTAATAGTCTAATGTACATTATAATCATGCATTAAACTTTTTGATGTCCTTATTTTACTTTTTTCAAAGCAGTCATGCCATAATACTAACCCATTTTCCTTTAACAGTACCATTGCTGTAAACTTTTGAGATTCTGTGAATCCTAAGGAAAACCCCAATTATTCCATTTTTTAATTAATGGGATTGTGAAAATATATTTTTTTATAGTTAGAAAAATTAATTTCAGATAGGAAGAGTCTATGCCCTGAAGCAGATTTCCCTCTGATTACTAACCAGGTAAAAGAATTCTCACATATTCTAAGTTTGTTTAGTTTAATACTTTTATACAAACTAAAACAGTCTGTTCATGAATACCTTTCCACTGACTAGTAAATGTTGAGTCTAAGCAAACTATACTTAAATAAAAAATTGCTACAATGGAATAAGATTGTATGTCAGGAAAACTGATATCACCATCTTCCCAAAGTCTAATATGACTTTTATATGCAATTTGCATTTTTTAGGGTGTCACAACAATGATATTAGTAATTTCTCTATTTTAATAGACTTTTTTTCTGGTAACAATGAAGTTGAGTGTAATAGATAAATATTTTTGGTAATATGATCACTTTAATAACATTAACCTATTTTCAAAAAAAAAAAGTCCATTCCATTGCTTAATATAAAGTGATACATCCTCGATTATTTTAATGAAATGAATATTACTTAGATCACTAATAACTCTTTAAATTTTAATTCCTAAATATTTTAATTCTTGTCCTTCCCAATTATATTTATATTTATCAATTAATATGGTGTCAAATTGATGATTTGTCAATATATTTTCAGTTTTAGTTTAATTAAATGTCAATAGAGAAATTTCCATAAATTGTTCAATTTCCTTATTTATTTCATCAATTGATTTAATCTTCTATAGTGGCAGAGAGAATTATCAGGTCCATACTCCAGTCCATCCAGGACTTGCACTCTGCTAGGTGCCTCAGCAGAGCTATGAAAATAGTCAGACTGCACCCACCCTGCCCATGGTCTGTTCTCATGTTTGTCTTCAGGCAGAATATACCATAGCTTAGGTTGCAAAGCCGCCAGATTTAATAAAACATTTTTTCCACAAGCCATCAGACTTCTGAACTCCATGCTGGTCATCAAGGTCTGGAGTAACAACACTGAAGTAATTCACAGACATATGCAATAACTCTATGAAAGTATAATCTTATACCTTATGTGCAATAGTAACAATGCCAAGTTAACACTATGTGCAATATGCCAAGTTAACATTCCATACAAGTTGAAATCTGTCTGATTCTGATCTACACAATATATTATCTGTGTGATATTTTGGGTACTGATGAAGACATGTAAGTGGAATAGTCTTGGTGCATGTCATTTTTCTTGTGACTGCACTGCATAATTGTCTTACTGTTGTTATTGTTGGATTAGCATTGCTATATGTGTTATTGCTGTATTAATATCAGTTTATGTTATATGCACTTTGAGTTAGAAGAAACACAATTTCATGCAGTTGCACTGTTGTGCTGTCTGAATAACAATAAAGTTTACTTTGACTTTTACTTTATTACAAAGACTTCATTAAGCAATTATATTATTTGGGAATAAGTTATAAAATTGTACACTTTATTTTTCATTTCAGATATGGATATTGATTTTTAATAATGATGCTTGTTGACCATTTAACTTATAGGAAATGTTTCCTTTAAATATTTATCTAGTTTATATTTCTTAATGTTTGTAGTTTGAACCCTATTTAGAGCTCCATCACATTTTTTGAAAATATAAAGCATTTCATCAATATCTGATCTTAATTTATTAGTTTGTAGATTTCTAATACTATTAATCGGATATGTTTTACTTGATAATTTATTCCTGCTTGCTAATCTATTTTTTTAGGGGCTATTGCATGCTTTTATAATTTTAATTTTTCTAAACCCATTTCAATTTTATGATAATGTTTAAATACTTTGATACTGTAAAGTTATTTTTTATATATTCATTATTACCCAATTTCTTATTTTGCTGTTCCTTTTACCTTTAAGTATATCATGCAAGTTTAGCAGTTCTTTACCAAATCTTTACCATATTCCTTCATTTTATTGCATGTCCACCTTCCTATTTTATCCTTAATATGCATTTTTAAAGTCCCATAGTATAACTATATTAACTTTCCCATTATCATTTAGATGACGAAAATCATCTATTTGCTCTTTATGATAGTTTTGAAATCCTTTAGTTTTGTCATATAGGCAGGAATTCTATAAACAATTTGATACATCTTTTTATGATTTAACTAATAAACACTGGGGAATACTTTTATCTGACAATAGGCTGGCTCAGCTGTTACACACACATTGGCATTTTCTTATAGATGGGGAAAACCATCAGCAACTATTCGAATCATTTCAAAAAGTTTTCCTTTCTGATCTAACTTTGCAGTATTCTATTGAAGGGACACAATTAGTAGGTTACTATCCCTGTGGACATTGTTCAGCTAGTAAGTTTATTATGAAAATAAAACATTTTTTATCCGGTACTACATTTCGAATTTTTTATATTCGTTGTATGATTACTTGTATTTCAGAATGGGTGATATATTTAGTTGAATGCAGCTGTTCTGCTTTTTCATGTAGGACAGACTTCTAGACAGTTTGAAACTCTTATTTTTGAACACTTGAGTGATATTAAAAATTGTCACACATCTAGTGCTTTGCATAAACATCCTGCTGCTTCCTTTAGATTTACTGCCATTGATCACATTTGTTATAAAGGTTTGAACAGGTTAGGATGGCATGAACAAATAAGAACGAACAGAGTTGAATTGTACAGTTAGGTGGTTTATTTTCCCCAGGACTTAATGATTTATTATGATTGGTCTTTCTTAATTTGGGGGTTGGTTCATTTATGTTTATAATTATGCTGTGATTCACTTTAATTTTTATCTTGACACTGAAAAAGGGTTGGCTGAAACTGGTATGCCATGAATTGCTTTTACTGAATACCTCTACATGTTCTTTTAATATTTATTAAATTGAATAAAGTATATTTAACTGCCGACGTGGAGTACTGGCCATTTTTGCTTTTGTACTCTTGCCATACTTGTGGGAGCTTCTTTGTGCCATGTATACTTTCCTAGATCCATGGTAAATTTAATACTTAAAGCATTATGATCCAACAATGAACAGGAAATAGTTTTAAAATAATTGACTTTATTCAATAAATTTGTAGATACATAAATCATGTCTATTCATGTTTGTGTCCCATAAACATAAGAATAATAAGTAAAAATTATTTATCATTAACTTTAGTTATTATATCAATTAGATTGCTATTATTAATCCATTTATTCAATGCTGGTGCTACAATTTTTATTCAGTTCTGCTTACTTGTATCAGCCATACTAGTTATCCAATTGAAATCCACAGTCAGTATTAAACTACCTTTCCAATAATTCTGTAATATGTTTAAATGATTGCTGACTACTCCTACACTATTTCCTGGAATCCAAATTAGCTAGTGTATAAGGTTGTTATTAAATTGAGCCACTGCTGTTGTGCACATTCCCTTTGATCATTAATAAATTTTATAACTCTAGGAATTACAGAAGAGTTTCTCCATACCATAGCAGTTCCTCTTCTCTTTTTATCAAAAGAAGCAGACAGCATTATCTCATAACCAGTATTTAGCAAATATAGATCATTTTCTAACAAATTACTTTCTTGCAAGAATATATCACCTTTTTTAATTTTTAAATATTTCATTAATGCTCAAATTGCAGCTGGCCATATTTTACCTATAAAGTAGACTTCTTTATTAAAATAAAATATAACATATTAATCCAGCAAGTTATTGCTGTTAATATTGAAATTTGAGTGCTTATTTTTAATATTAAGTTTATTTCCCATATCCTATACAACTCTTCCTTTCTATTTTAAACCACTAAATCTCTCTCCTAAAAACATTAACAAAATTAAAACTCACTATATACATTATTACTAAAAATGTAGAATTTGTAGATGCTAAAGCTCCTAATTTTCCTATTTAAATAACCAAAATACTCCAAGTACTATCATACTAAACTAAATCCCAAATTCCTTTAGTTACTGGTAAAAAAAACAACTGTAGCTTATTAAATGAATTAAGAGAATATAATTATAATTATAATAATATTAAAAAGTCAACAGGTTAGGATAAATAAAGTTAATCCATTATGTAAACTATATATTTTTCTTTTCCCTTGATTTTTCCTAATCCTTAATTTTCTCCCTTTTCTTTCCCTTCCCCTTCCCTTACCAATTTCCCTGCCTTTCTTCATCTTGATTCAAAATTAATAGTTCATTTGAATATCTCAACAAATAAATAATAATTAGTATAATTAGTAAAACAATAAGTGAGTGTTACACATGCATAAATTCACTAACTACTATGTATTACCTAAATAATAAACTACCATACTCTATTTAGCTATAGAATCCCTTATACATTTACTAGTTTAGTGCAAAGCTAGTATTAATATAGGCAGACTGTATTGTTAAAATTTTATATAAGATAAAATTAAATATATGCATTCTATAACAGTACACTTAAATCAGCATTCTTTCTATGCCTTTAAATAATGAAGCCAGTAATAATCTATTATTAAGTTTTACTATATGTAACATATTATTTTCTCAGAATAAACATATCTATACACTTGTATTAGTTCATTAATTGATTGAATTTCAGACTCATCCTGGAATTCAGTATTATGTCAAGAATAATTATAGTAAGCTTAATGCAAGCCTACTTTACATAAGAAATATAGTTCTCTAATCCTCATATCAATAGGTTAATAATTCTACCTACTAAATTGAAATACACCTCATAAGAAGGAAACAGTATTAGCAATTACATAGCTAATTTACAATTGCTTACCCTATGCTAAGCCACCATAATTAGAGCTGGAATCCAGAGTGACATAAGCACCTCCTGCCATAAATACAGCTCTCTATATTTAGTCTTCTGTTTTCAGAATCAATCTTTAAAACTCAATATTTTTTGAAAGGCTATAAAAAGCAATCTTTTCAAACAGAAAAGTGAGTTTCAGACCTATAAACATTTTCTTTAAATACCTTGCCTTAACCATAGCCTTAATTGCCATTCGCCCTTCTATCCTCCAAACCTTCTCCTCGTAACCCAGCTAAAACATACCTGCTTCCTACCATAAATAAGAAATTTCAACATCCCATAAAAAACACACCACAGTCCTAGTACCTAACACTCCAGTTGGTTGCTTTAACACTGATGCATGAGATCATTTTCACAAATGGCCATGCCTAGAGACCGAAAATTCCAAACTCTGTCCTTTAAACATACCTTATGATCCTCTCACTCCCCTTACTAGTTAGGTCATATCTTGTTACTAACACCTTCCTGTCGCACTTTCTAAATTTCTAAATCTAATCCAACCCCCCACCATCCAGTAAACTAGTAATCCTAGCAAAACATAAGTTACCTACACCTATCACCCCATGGCAGACATTCATGGACAAAAATGCCTGCCTGGGGATATATCTTATCTACATATTTAAAAAAAAACATTAAAAACTTACAAAGTTTTCATTTTTAATATTCATCTAATATTGACAGAAACATTCATCCCTGGAGCTACAGTAACATGTATGTGCATTTCCTTACTCTTGATAAGTGTGCTTGATAATTGCTTCCATATCATTCCCCCCTCCCACCTTGCATTTGACATCACACTATTCATGAAAAAAAAAAACTGAAACTAAAAACATGTGCTGTAATATTTATACAAAGAGTTATTTACTTTCTATGGTTTTATTGTGTACTCATAAATCCTCCATGATCATCTACAAGATGTCTTATCTATATGAAAGACCTCACAGATGTCAGAGGAGACCAAGTATACTGCACATTTAGAAACTGTACTCAAATGTGCCCCTGTACTTATACTCCATTGAACATGAGTTAAATTAAAATAAGTACCAGCCCAGGTGCATCCAAGATATTTTAAGTTACCCACAGGGGTAAGTACATGTGGATTTCATTGCATGTTTTAAGGCAATTGATGGGATCACTTTCAAAAAGACAGTTTCAAGTCTGTTTTCCTTTTGTAGGCAAAACCACAAATATTCCTCACTTTCTAGATGATTAATTATTCTTGATTATCATAGTTTACCTGTTCACATCTTAACTTTACCCCAAAAAAGAGCAATAACAAAAATGCCACAAAAACCCTCCTAGTATGACCCTCTGTTTTTGGTCACTGTTTGTTATAGAAGCTTAGCTTTGGCTGAAATTTGAAATGGTGCAAATGTTCTTGACTTCTATATGTAATATGCCTCAGACTAACCCTCAGTGAAGATTACATTGAGTTCTGCACATACCTACCTTTTACATTGCTCTGCAGATAGTCATTTCTCTCTTTTTTCCACCCAGAGAAGCATGGTGAATAACAGTTTTGCTTTAAAATATCTAGTCTATCACTATATTTCCCAGAATGTACTTACTCATAGTCAGTGTTGATGTCTGTTGCACCTATACAACATACTACAACTGATAACACTTATATGTATATACATTTTATGTTTCCTGGGTATCCCAGTTAGAATGCCATACAAAATCTCAGTGTATAATTTGTAAAGTACAGTTGTGTAAGTATACTTACTATAGCAGTAGATGCTCAAATGATCACTGCTGCAGTAGTTTTAGGTATATGGGTTATATACTGTGAAGGACATAACAGCCAGACAGCTTCTAAAGCTGCAGAATACTTTCCACATGCCCAAACCATCAGTCAACTTGAGCTGAGCTGGCTAAAAAGACATGTTTGGGTGCCAAGCCCTTCAGAGCTTTCATGCCAACAGAGACAGGGAGGCTGAGCTCTGAAAGGACAATGCTAGGAAGAACAAAATAACACCCTGACATAAACAGTACATACACACACACACACACACACACACACACACACACACACACACACACGCAAAAGGGAGGGTGAAGGGAGGGAGTGGCTACTGCAACAGTGATCATTCAAACATCAGCTGTTATGGTAAGTTTACTTACACAACTGTACATGCTGATTACTGCTGCAGTACCCTTAGCTATATGGGTAGATTACCCTAGCTTACTACATTTGGGAGGTGGAAGAAGAATAGTTCAGGAGCTCCTGGGGAATTGTCCTAGCAAAGCTTAATCAAGACTTAGGGAAGGAATCAAGTTTATAGTGTTTTGTAAACGTATCTAGGGAGGCCCAAGTAGCAGCTTTTAGAATACTTCTAGAATTCAACCTTTCCAAAAAGCCATAGGTGAATCAAAGGCGCTAGGAAAATGGGTCTTGAGCCTACCTGGAATAATTATGTTGTGGTGAATACAACAAAAGGTAATAGCCTTAGACAACCATTTGGAAATAGTCTGTTTTGACACAGGTTGCCCATTCTTCTTACCTTCACAAGAAATGAACAATTGATCCAAAGATTTGAAACATTAACTTCTACCAAGATACCTGTTGTCTGTGGACATCCATGCATACAGTATCCTTTCTCTATCATTTTTAGGTACAGGAAAGAAAACAGGGAGTTGAATAGTTTGGCTAAAAGTAAATTTGAATACCACTTTAGAAATAAAAGAAGGCTCAGTTCTCAATTAAACCCTGTCTCTGTGGAAAATTAAATAGGCTTAACTCACCATATGAGCTTGCAACTCAGAAACCTGTCTTGCAGATGTCAGAGTAATCAGTAAAACTGTTGTTGATGTAAGAACATCAAATCATCCAGGTTGACTGGTTCAAACGGTGCAAGTGTTAGTTTCTCTAATACAAAATTAAGAACTCGGGGAGCTCACCATTTTTCTTGTAGTCTTCTTATGCAAAACCATTTTGATAGGAGATTGCATTAAAAGAGGAGGATAAAATGCCAGATATGCTGAAATGGTTGACAAATGAATCTTGATGGAGGAGTAAGAAAAGCCATAGGATAGTAACTTATACAAATATTGTAAAACCAGAGAACAACTAACTCTGAATGGGTGCTGGTTATGTTGTTGACACCAACTAGAAAATCTTTTCCATTTAATAAGACATTATTTGTTAGTAGCTGGCTTTCTTGCCTCCATTAATACCTGCAGCATGTCCTTAGTAAACAGGTGGCTAAAGGAAAATGAGACCCTGTCATGCAGGCAGTCAATTAAATTTTATGGTATCAAGGTGCATCAAACTTCTTTGTTCTTATGTGAGTAGATCCAGTTTGTGAGGACGCTTTTGGTAATTGCCCCTGGCAATTTACAAAAGAAGGAAGAACCATAGTTGCCAAAGCTAGAACAGAGCCACCACAATGATATTGGTGAATTATTTCTGAATCTTCAGAAGTACCCTGGATATCAGTGGAAAGGGTAGGGAAGCATACAGGAATATTCCTGTGCAAGGAAAACAAAAGACGTCTGTCTTCCTGACCTTCTTGTATGGAGTCCTGGAACAGAATCTTCCCAGCTAATTGATCAGAGAGGAGGCAAATATGTTTGCTTGAGTAAGTCTGCACAGCTGAATCAAATATTGGAAGTCCCCCTGATCTAGTTTCCATTCATGAGAATCTGGCCTCATTCTGCTCAGCTTGTCTGCCACACAGTTTTGCTCTGGAGTGTGAGATGCCAGTAGAGTGAGATTGTGCTATGAAGCTATATCCCAAGCTAACATGGCTAGTCTGCAAAGGAGGTATGACCTGGTCTGCCATGCTTACTCATGTACCAAATGACTGTGATATTTTCTCTAACAATCAGAAAAAGAACAGTTCACCAATGTAACCAAAATAGGCAGTTTTCCAACAGAGGCTATCCGAATTATAAACCATAAAGTTGCAAATTCAATCCACAGCAATTTGCTTCATAAATGTATTTCCTCTCAAAATACAATACAGTTGAAGGATCAAGCACTTTCATCTCATAACCAGAGACTTCATCAGAATCAATACATAAAAGGCTTAAAACATTTAAATATACCTCTCCATCTAAAAAACACAGCTCATTGGTTGTGTATTTAACAAGATAATTACCTAATCACCAAAATTTAAAGCTCAAGTTCCCAATATTTTAATCCTTGGAAAAAATGCACCTTAAATTATTACATAAAATTGTAAATAAATTGCAACACATAAACAATATATTAAAAAAACAATTAAAATATATTAATACATAGATGCATATATTTGTATACATTTAATATGTAATACATGTATGCACATACATACACATATTAAAATAAAATTAATATACAATTAATTATACGTCTCTACCCTTTTTGGCTCTGCTGCTTTCAGTTTAAGAACTGGGGTGATAGATAAATGGTCATTGAGGCCAGGATAGTGAACCACATCCAATCTAAGTTGCCAAATCAACTCACGAAACTCCAGTTTTGTTTCCCAATCACCTCCCCTCTCATTGGGCATTACTTCTTCCAGCACCCGAAACTTGAATTCCGCTTGATAACTTGCTAATCTATGCCTATATAAGGCATTATATTAATTTTTCTTATTTACATTCCTCATGTGTTCATATATGCGTTGCCTAAGGCATCGTTCAGTCTTGCCTATGTAGTATGCCCAGCATACTGTGCAATAGGCCAGGTAAACTACCCCCTTTGTATAGCAGCTAGCATATTTCTTGGCTTTTAACAAATATTTAATACCAGGGATATATAATTCTTTTTTGCCAGCTATATGTGGACATGGTGTACACCTCCCACATTTAAATGTACCTATTCTAGTACCGGTTCCTATAGTTGTTTCTGCCCTCTTCTGTTCATAGATTTCTTTAAGATTCTTGTTCCTCCTAAAGCTGATCCTCAGAAGTTTGGAAAAGCATTCAACTTTAGAGGGTGTTCTCTTAAAAATATTCCAAACTGTGTTAATACATCTTTTGACCCATCCTATATTGTTATGGTAGGTCAATATCAAATATGGATTGGACTCCATACACTGTTCCTTGCCTTCTTTGATGTTCTCTCCCCTCTGTCTATAAATACATTCACTATTAAGTAGTGGCTTGTAGGTATTACCCCAATCTTGTATAATACTATCTTTTATAGGACCAATAACCCTATCGGGATATCCTCTTTCCTTGAATAACTGATGGACAAATTCCATTTCTTTCAGGAAATCATCTCTATCAGATGTCATCCGAGCAATACAAACCATTTGGCCTTTAACAATATTGCTTTTTAAAAATGATGGATGGTCACTATCATAGTGTAAATATGAATTGGAGAAGCATTTCTTTCGGAATATGCTTGACTTGTATGTTTTATTCTGTTTGTCTTTTGTTATTTTAACATCCAAGTAATGGGCCTCCTCAACATCAATTTTATAAGTAAACTCCAAAAAATTGTGGTATGGTTCAAATAGTTCATAAATTCTGGTATCAAGTCTTCACCCCCCCCCAAACTATAAGAATATCATCCAAAAATCTATAATATTCTCGAATATAATCTGAGTAATGGGATCTGAAAACAAAATGTTTCTCCCAATACAGCATAACTATATTGGCATATATGGGTGCACATGAGGAGCCCATAGCCACCCCATGTAATTGATGGTAAATATCTCACTGGAAATATATATAGTTGTATTTTAAGACTGTTTCCATATTTTCCAACACTAACCTATATTCATCAACTGTTAGGAAACCAAATTCTGAAATCATCTGTCCAACACAATCCATTCCGATCTCATGGGGAATCACTGAAAACAAATCTTTGACATCTATAGTCAGAAATATAGAATTCACAAAATATTCTGTTTTTCCAATTTTATTCAAGAAATCCCAAGAGTCTAAGAATATGAGGGTATTTTGTATGAAAAATCAACAAAATAGCAATGGGTTGTGTTTTAGAACCCCTGGATGTAACAACGGGCCTCAAGGGTGGGTTTTCAATACCTTTATGTATCTTTGGAATTCCAAAGATAGCCGGTATAGTCGGGTTGGGCACCCTTAAAAAGTGATACAATTCCATATCTATAAGGCCCTGCATTAAATTGTCCTCTAACATGAGGTTATTTCTTCTATAGGAAATATTCACTTCATTTTTGCATACCACTGAATAACGTAAATTGTTAAGAATTTCCAACATCCTAGCTGTGTAGCCCATCAACGCTCCATAAGGACCACCCCTCCCCATTTGTCCAGTTTCATTATACGTATTCTCTCATCATTTCTTAATTCTATTAATAATTTGTTTTCTTCAATGGATAGGTTTGAATGGATGTTCTTGTACTGATGGTAATTGCTTCTAATTAAACTAGTAAGATATGCTTCAAAATTGCATATTTCCTGTTGTAGTTGGGGATTAAAAGTGCTTCTCCTTGTCAAAGAACAATTTTTATTGTTACATTCATTGGATTTGTGTTTATACAAATGTTCAAGATTTAACTTCCTCGTAAAAAGTTTTATGTCTATTAACATATCCTTCAATCTAGGTACACTGGCTGGTACAAATGAAAATCCTTTTAAAAATAATGAAAAATATACATCATCAACTTGTAGGTCAGTATAATTGTATATAATGAAATTATCCTGTTTATTTATTATAGTCATATCCAATTGTTCTATGTTGCCCAAAGTATACAACCCTGGTATCTCATTAGACACTGAAACATTACCACAATTCCCAATAAATGCCTCAGAGGTCTCAAAGCTATTAAACAAGTTGAAAACATTAGAACAAGTAACCCCATTATTAAATAGTGATAATCTATCAATACTCAAATGTTCAGGGGACAAAGACACATTAATGGTGGGCTTATATGATAAAGAACAAGAAAGGTTATCAAATTGCTCATCTTTATCCACTAAGGATATGGGTGGTGATCTCGTATTGCTTCTACATACATAGGCTGGTTTTGCTTATTGCGTATTCTCTCTGACCTCAGCAGGCCCTCGGCTCCTAAAGGGCTGCTTTGTATGTGATTATTAATATAACTATAATCTGGAACATATTCACTATGATCTCTTTCCCCTCTATTAATAATTCCACCCTCATAAGCATCCCTAGATGGATATCTTGGATACTCCGGTCTAAATCCATTGCCTCTGGGAAAACTTCTTTTGGTTTGTCCCATTGGTACGTTGTTAACCAGCGGATAAGCACTACCCTGTTCATAATCATATAAATCTCTCTCCATTTTAGATATCTTCCTTTTATGATTTTTCTCAATAGTATTATCCACATCCTGCATAGTTCTAAAATACATGCTTTTTGTATTCAGTCACATTAAATAGTAAATCGTTACTAATATCCCTATATAAACTGTCAATCAATGTTTTGTGTTCTGCCATAATTACTTTATTGTTTTTATCGTCGCTTTTAAAATTAAAATACCACAATCATTCAAAATGCCTTGCACAACATTATAAAATTCTGAACCTTTGACAATATTGTTAGGGAACTTAATTAATCGTAACCCTTTAGGTACTATATTATTTTCAATACATTGTGCTAAATACCAATTATCTAAAGCAAGCGTTTTATATTTAGTTAAACATTGTTTTAATTTCTTACATTGTTCATTAAATGTCCTCACGGACTTGTTAGGCTTAGGGTCAATTTTACCCTTCCTCGTGAAAAAATTGTCCAACCAAGAATAAAAGTCTAATGTCCCATAATGTTCCAAAAGTACAGTTTGCTCCGGATTAATCTCGCCACGATGTAAAACAGTCCTGGTTCCCGAACGGGATTCCCTTGTTGTACGCACATCGTATATGCCACCTTCTTGCCTTCCTGGTCTCATCCTACTCATGCCGTTCTCATCTGGTGTCATTGCAATGTCTTTCCCAGAATTGGGGCTGCTTTGTGCACAAAGAATACCGGAATCATTAACAACGGCAGTAGAGCTGTTCTGTGAGTAGTTCTGAATTAATTTAACAAGCTCTGACAATAAAGAGCTGTTATTATTATTGTTGCTCATCTTGTAGGACTCCTCAGGAAACACGCCAACAAACAACACGTAAGCAGGAATCAGAAAAAGAACAGTTCTCCAATGTAACTGAAATATGCAGTATTCCAACAGAGGCTGTCCAAATTATAAACCATAAAGTTTCAAATTCAATCCACAGCAATTCGCTTCATAAATTTATTTGCTCACAAAATACAATACAGTTGAAGGATTAAGCGCTTTCATCTCATAACCAGAGACTTCATCAGAATCAATACATACAAGGCTTAAAACATTTAAATATACCTCTCCATCTAAAAAACACAGCTCATTGGTTGTGTATTTAACAAGATAATTACCTAATCACCAAAATTTAAAGCTCAAGTTCCCAATATTTTAATCCTTGGAAAAAATGCATTTTAAATTACTACGTATAATTGTACATAAATTGCAGCACATAAACAATATATTAAAAACAATTAAAAAATTTAATTTATGAAGCGAATTGCTGTGGATTGAATTTGCAACTTTATGGTTTATAATTTGGACAGCCTCTGTTGGAATACCGCCTATTTTGGTTACATTATCTCTAACAACTTGAAGAGGTCCTGAGGACCAAAGATGATTCAGAGAGTTGAGTGCCTTGATTAGGGCAAGCATCTAGCTGACACCCCAGGAACAGAATCTTGTGTGAAGAAGTCAAGAAAGACTTTTGAATGTTCTCTTGGAGTCCCATCTTGTGTAAAAGATCTCTCACCCAAGTGAGAAATTCCTGACACTTAAAAAAGACTCTACAAATATAAGCAAGTCATCTAAATATGGAAAAATATGGATACTCTGTTGGCTGCAATGAACTTTAAATAGAGCTAGACACTCTTGGTGCAGGGGAGAGTACAAATGGTATGAACGAGAACTGATAATATGATTCAGGCACACAAAACTTTAAGAAACACTTGACTAAAAACTTTACACCTCCTGGGAAAGAGGAAATGGTTCTATCAAGCCCTGGGACAGCATATGATGGACAGATGGAAATAAAAGAGACTAGTTTGGTGCATGAGAGATTACACCCTGGAAAGGAGGAATTTCCCCCAACTGCCATCTGTAACCTTGATGAATGATCTTCAGAACCCATTTGTCTGAAACTATCTGTTGCCAAAGAGAAATGTGGAGATTCAGACTTTCTGGAAGTTAAATGGGGCTGCCTGGGTCGGGGAAGGGAGAGACAAGGTACCTTAAATAGTCATTCTGGATGGCACAGTGGTGCAGCGGTAGAGTTGTTGCCTCACAGCAAGAGGCTCTCTGGTTCGATTATCGGCTGGTGTTCCTTCTGTGTGGAGTCTGTATGTCCTCCCTTCGTTCGGGTGGGTTTCCTCCAGGTGCTCCGGTTTCCTCCCACGTTACAAAGACATGCATCTGGAGTGTTTCTCCCTGGGCCTCCGCTGAATATTGGCTTTGTTCCAAGTCAAACTTTCCCGGTTAACAAATGTCAAATAAAATAAAATAAAATTCTGACTTACTGGACTTTCCATGGTTTTGGGATGTTTCAGAATTAATTTTGGAACCCACTTGCCATTTCTTCTTATATGTCTATTTACAGTACCTGCATTTTGTTGAGACTGCTTATTATTAGCTGAAGGGTTAGAGAATCCCTTAGAAAATTTGGAAAAGGAGGCCTAAAAAATCGGAGATTCTCTGTATCAACTTACCCCTTTTATCACACTTTTTGATTACCTCTGCAGCAGAGGGACCAAAATATTAAAGCTCTATCCAAACAAGAATATAAAATCTTATTTTTAACATTATTTGGGAAGTTCTGAGAAAGTAGCCAGGCAACCCTCCTCAAAATAGTACCAGTGGTCATAGCCCTGGAAAAATGTATCATCTGAGTCATACATGAACTGCTAACAATGAGTAGTGACTTGCACAATAGAATTAACTAAATTAGTTAAAGCAGATTTTTTCTTCACAAGAAAAAATGCAAACAAAACTGTCCTCATACATTTGTAATTAGTTAGAACAAACATTAACATGTGAGCCTGACAATTCAAAATTCATAAAAAACAAAAGAAAATAAAAGTTTCAGAAGCATAAATGTTTTTCAACATACTTATCAATAATCTTCTTATCCTTATCAGAAAGAGTAGGATAGGAACTTACTAAGTGTTTATCAGTAGTAGGATTAACTAAAACTATAGCTGCTGGGTTAGGATTGGGAGGAATATAAAAACTTAAAAGACTGAGGAACTAAATACATCATATCTGCCTTTTCAGGGGCAGCTGTCTGACTATCATGAAAACTGCAAGCAGTTACACACACATCTTCCAAAGCTGACATAACTGGAGGAATGGACGAAGGCTCTGGAAAGTCTTTCTGTAACATCTGATAATGTTTTCTGATGGAATGAGGAACTTCAGTGGTCCCCACTGAAAACATCGGTACGTTCTGGAAATGTCCTCAAAGAAAAACTCCACAGGGATATTCAGAAAATGAGCTCTCTGGTCTACCACCATATTATCGAAACATCAGTAATCAAATGTATACGTTCCGAAAGGAATGCAGCAGGAAGTCAATAGACCGAATCTGAAACGTGAAGTGTTACTACTGTGAATCAGAACATGAGCTCATAATGCATACATTCAACAATTCAAAAGCGACAATAATGCTAGTCACTGTATATAAACATCATTTGCTTACTGGCATGGTTAGGTATGTGCATGGTTTTGTGGATAAGATACAAAAAAATTTGGGATACAGTAAGTGTTCAGCATAATCTTGTAAATTACAAGCAAGTATGAAATGGACAGCTATTTATAAGAACATAATAATGTTAGTTATTCTATATAAATATGACATGAAGTAATAATTACGAGAAATCTTGTATTTTTAGATGGCTAACGCAGATACTGTGCAGTATTCACCAGGCACTATTCACAATTGCTATAATACTGAAAAGTGCCAAAAAGGAAAGGAAATATTTGCTGAGGGATATAAATATTACTTGGAGAAATGCATTGGTGTGAAGTTCTATTGATGTTGCATGAAAAAACATAGGGGCAAATGTAAGGGACAATGTGTGACAGAGAGTAGTTGTAATGGACATACATTACAAAGAAGTACAGGTCATTATCATGGGCCAGATCCCTTACAAACAGAGGTGTGTAAGGTGTGTGAGTGAATAAAGAAACATGCTCACCAATCCATTGAAGGCGCCAGATCCCTTACAAACAGAGGTGTGCAAGGTGTGTGAGTGAATAAAGGAAACATGCTCACCAATCCATTGAAGGCCCTTGTAAAATTGTGACAGAGGTGTTGGTGACCACCTCCATATCTGTAGTGAATGAATTACCAAACAGTAAAGCTTTCCAAGCAAGTGTTAGAAGGATTAGGTACAAGAAGAAATTAGCCATGTTTAAGGATTTGCGTTCTTTATCAGATCTACATCCAGAAATGCTTCCTATTAAAAATGGAGCATTTATAGTAGAGCATGGTGTTTGTAATGCTGATGGTATTCAGATAGTAGTATTGACTACAGAGGATAAATTGAGATTGTTATGCTCCTGTGAATTTATTCTCATGGATGGTACATTTCCTATTAGTACAATAGAGTATCGGCAGGTTTACACAATTCACTGGCCGTTAGATTTTAGTGAAACAAGGAAGATCATACCTGTAGTGTATGGTATATTACCTAGCAAAACTGAGGAATGCTACAACCAGTTTTGGATTGTAATCCTATCTTTATGTAGTCATTACAGTTGCATCTAATGCCCCCATATGGTCATGTCTGACTTTGAAAGGGGAGCTGTAAATGCTATACAGATTAACTTGCCAGGCAGTGTTTGTAAGGGATGTTGGTTTCATTTTTGCTAAATCATGTGGCATCAAATACAAAGGCTACATCTAGTTAAGGAGTTTGGGAGCAGCATTTCCTTCTCAAGTCTTTGTAAGCAAATTCCAGTGCTAGCATTTATAGCACCCTCGGAAACTGGTGCAACATTTGCAGAAATTAAGAAGGACATGCCAGAATGTGGACAGGCACTGTGTTTGTTTGTGTCTTTTGGCTTTTCCCGATTAGGGGTCGCCACAGCGGAACTCCGGTCCGCTAATGATTGGCAGTTGATTTTTACGTACCGGCTTGCCAGGCCTGATGCACAACCTTCAACGAAGGCACGCCCATTCACGCATGTCTCCACGCAGAAGACACTCTAGCTGAGAATCGAACCAGACAGCGTCTTACTGTGAGGTGACAACGCTACTGCAGCACCACCACCACGGGTTGGACAGGCCGTTTTTCAAATTATATGGTATGAGAGGGGTCACATCTGAAAGGCATCCCCCGTTATTTGAAAATCTCTTTTTGGAATCAACATGACAAGAGCACACTAAGTTATCCCAGAACACAAAACTCAGTACAAGAATGGCATAGGCATCTTAGAAGTCTGATGGGCAAGCAAAGGCTATTTATGTTAGATGTGTTGCATGCAATACAACTAGAACAAAATCATGTGGAAGACCTTAAAAGTAGACACCTTTCATGTTTCCCTTCATCTCCTAAGAGATGCTGATTACATGACAAAGAGCAAGCTTTTCAGAGATTGTTAGCTAAGCGGGAGGAAATGATATCACGTGGGTTTGTTACACTAGTGGCTCAACTGTGTTTATTTTAATTTTTGATGTATGCATTCACTTTTTAAGAAAGAAACACTGGTTTGAATAAATAGCACGAAGTTTGGGATGGTGAAAGCGTGATTAAGCAGTTCTTGCATTCTAACGGTTATGGATATAGCATGTCACATAAGCAGAGGAAGATGCACACAGGTGGATTATATCTTATGTAGAAGGGCCAGTCTGAAGGAGATTGGAGACTGTAAAGTGGTGGCAGGGGAAAGTGTAGTTAGGTAACATAGGATGGTGGTTTGTAGGATGACATTGGTGATCAAGAAGAGAAGGATGAGTGTGAGGGCAGCACCAAGGATCAAATGGTGGAAATTGAAAAAGGGTAACTGTGAGGTGATGTTCAGGGAAGAGTTAAGACAGGCAGTGAAGAGTTACCAAATAGCTGGGCAACTACAGCAGAGCTAGTAAGAGAGATGGCTAGAAAGGTGCTTGGTATGACATCTGGAAAGAGGAAGGAGGACAAGGAGACCTGGTGGTGGAATGAAGTAGTACAGGAGAGTATACAGAGAAAGAGGTTGCCGAAGAAGTGGGATTGTCAAAGAGATGAAAGTAGACAAGAGTATAAGGAGATGAGGTGCATGGCAAAGAGAGAGGTGGTGAAGGCTAAGGATAAGGCATATGAAGAGTTGTATAAAAGGTTGGACACTAAGCAGAGAGAAAAGGACCTGTACCAATTGGCTAGACAGAGGGACAGGGCTAATAAAGATGTGCAGCAGGTAAGGGTGATAAAGGATAATGAGGGAATCATACTCACAAGCGAGGAGAGTGTGTTGAGCAGATGGAAAGAGTACTTTGAGGGGTTGATGAATGAAGAGAATGAGAGGGAGAGAAGGTTGGATGATGTTTGGATAGTGAATCATGAAGTGCAGTGGATTAGCAAGGAGAAAGTAAGGATAGCTATGAAGACGATGAAGAATGGAAAGGCTGTTGGTCCAGATGACATACCTGTGGAATCATGGAGGTGTTTAGTTGAAATGGCAGTGGAGTTTTTAACTAGATTGTTTAATGAAATCTTGGAAAGTGAGAGGATGCCTGAGGAATGGAGAAAAAGTGTTTTGGTACCGATTTTTAAGAATAAGGGTGATGTGCAGAGCTGTAGTAACTACAGAGGGATTAAACTGATCAGTTACAGCATGAAGTTATGGGAAAGAGTAGTGGAAGCTAGGTTAAGAAGGGAGGTGATGATTAGTGATCAGCAGTATGGTTTCAAGCCAGGAAAGAGCACTACAGATGCGATGTTTGCTCTGAGAGTGTTGATGAAGTACAGAGAAGGTCAGAAGTAGTTGCATTGTGTCTTTGTGGATTTAGAGAAAGCATATGACAGGGTACCTAGAGAGGAGTTGTGGTATTGCATGAGGAAGTCGGGAGTGTCAAAGAAGCATGTAAGAGTGGTACAGGATATGTACAAGGGTAGTGTGACAGTGGTGAGGTCTGCAGTGGGAGTGATGGATGCGTTTAAGGTGGAGGTGGGATTACTTCAAGGATCAGCTCTGAGCCCTTTCTTATTTGCAATGGTGATGGACAGGTTGACAGATGAGATCAGACAGGAGCCCCATGGACTATGATGTTTGCAGATGACATTGTGATCTGCAGTGGGAGTAGGGAACAGGTGGAGGAGACCCTGGAGAGGTGGAGATATGCTCTAGAGAGAAGAGGAATGAAGGTCAGCAGGACTAAAACAGAATATATGTGTGTGAATGAGAGGGAGGATAGAGGAATAGTGAGGATGCAGGGAGTAGAGGTGGCGAAGGTGGATGAGTTTAAATACTTGGGATCAACAGTTCAGAGTAATGGTGAGTGTGGAAGAGAGGTGAAGAAGAGAGTACAGGCAGGATGGAGTGGGTGGAGAAGAATGTCAGGAGTGGTTTGTGACACATGAGTATCAGTAAGAGTGAAAGGGAAGGTCTACAAGAGGGTTGTGAGACCAGCTATGTTATATGGGTTGGAGACAGTTGCACTGACAAAAAGGCAGGAGTCAGAGCTTGATGTGGCAGAGCTGAAGATGTTAAGATTTGCACTGGGTGTGACGAGGATGGACAGGATTAGAAATAAGTATATTAGAGGGTCAGCCCAGGTTGGAAGGTTTGGAGACCTTGCCAGAGAGGCAAGATTATGTTGGTTTGGACATGTGCTGAGGAGAGATGCAGAGTATATTGGGAAAAAGATGCTAAGGATGAAGCTGCCAGGTAACAGGAAAAGAGGAAGGCCTAAGATAAAGTTTATGGATATGGTGAGAGAGGACATGCAGGTGGTTGGTGTGACAGAGCAAGATGCAGAGGACAGGAAGAAATGGAAACAGTTGATCTGCTAATGGGAACAGCCGAAAGAAGAAGAAGATAAGCAGACTTGATAAATAATAATGCGGAATTGCTTAAGTACTGTAATACGTATCTTATTTACGTTGTACTAAACGTGTGCATTAAGTACTATCTGAACTACTTCAATAAGAAAGCAGTCCATGCAAATACTTATGGGTTTTACAGGTATTTCAAAAACATCGAAATCGACATTCCGCATTTCAGTTTTTCAACATTCTTTTCCCCCGACATTCATTCAGTTATTGCACCATTCGTTATCCTAACATTCAATTAAACTGTGGTAAACCAAGCCCTCCTCTAAGTCTGAATCAAAAATCTTAACAGAAAACCCTTTATCTGTCTCTTTATCTTCCTGACAAGATTCAAATTCTTGAATCTGTTCAGGAAAGGAGGGATCTCTCTTTCTTTTACCAGAAACCATCTTATAAGAAGGTTTAATTGCCTGACCAGTAAACTCCTCCTGTCTAAGGAAATTTGAGGAGGAGTAGGTACATGGTTAGTTTTCTGTTTCTTTTTGACAAGAAAATTGGGCCAACGGTGTTATTAATGGCAGCTACAGTTTCCCCAGGGATGGGCACAGCATTCTGACAAAACAGGAAATTCTACCTTGTTCTCTCTCCAAAGAACAATGAGTGGCTCTTCCTTGCCCACTGAGGGTATCCCAACAGCTACAGAGGATGTGGCTATCCTCCAGACCATAGTGGGTGTAGAAAGACTCTGGGTAAAAGATGAGTAGTCTGAGGTACAACAAATGGTCAGAGCAAAGTCACTCCCCTGTGACTCAGGCAAATTGCTAGCTTTCTGTGGTGGCAAAGGCTCTTTGCTTAGCTTTTCCTTTTTCTGGCTGGAAGATGGACGGACCATGGAACTATCAGTTTGTTCCATGGTGAAGCCAAAATGGTGCTCTTTTCCTTGGAAATCCAAGCAGCAAATGCTGGTAAAACTTATTTTTAAGTCATTTTTTTCACATAGCGATACAGTACAAGGCACTTTAAAACAGTCTACAGTCTACCTCTCTCCCCAGAAGTAAAATAAACACAATTTCTCCACAGAAAAAAATATTTTTCAATTACTTTAAACAAATTTTAAACTGACAGGAGAAGAGCTCTGTCATTACTCCCCATCAACATAAAACAAAGTTCATCTCTGTCCATTTTCAATTGCAACTTTCCCCAGGACTGATCCCTGTGCTACTAATGGACAGATGCAGCTCCAAAATACTTTATAACATGCATGTGTTCCCTCAAATTATCTATGGTATGATTCCAGTTATTCTCATTAAGGGATAATATATAATTATTGGCCATGAAATGGGTACAGCCAATCTATAACCAAATAGGATAGGTTATCTTGATCACAAAAAGGGAAACTAGCTACACTTGAAATGGCCCCAAGGGAAGCTAGTCTAGTACTTAACCTATGAACCTATTTGAAAGCACACTAAGTCTCATGATAGCCTGTTAAAACACAAAAGCTTAGATTAAAAAGTTTTTTTTCCCCAAAGGGAATTTGTCTGCCCAACAAAAGAACAAGCTGACCATCAATCCTTGAAAGCCTCAGAGGAGCATACTGCTTGGCGGCAGAAAAGCTCTAAAAGGCTTGGTGACCAAATTTGTCCTTTTAACAAGCTCAGCTCAAGATGACCGATGGTTTGGGTGCATGGGAGATGCCCTGATGCTTTGGAAGCAAGTCAGCTGTTATATCCTATACAGGATATAACCCATATAGGTGAACAAATCATGAGTCAATTACTTCCTTTCCTAAGTCAGAGATATGTATGATGTCCAAAACCAGTTAAGAGATGTTAGCTGGAGTACAACATGTCATTACAGCTGACTGCTTCTTCAGGCGTTTCTGCAATTGCTTCCTACTGCTCCTCTAGGTGTCAAATATTGCTTGTTCATACTTGCATTAATAATTCCAAAACCATGCTACATACAAGGTATCAGAAGATTTTATCTTGAAGCATACATGATGGCAAACACAACTGTATTAATGTTTGACCTCTGTCAATGAGTATTTGTTAGATCTGTAAGGTGATAACGTCATTTTTTAAAGGCTCAAGCCACACCCACTGGGAGTTAAAGGTACTCTCTCAAAAAAGCTGTACTGGAGGGACTGAGTGACAAGTTATACTCCAGCTAGCATATCTTGACTGGTTTTGAACAGCATACATATCACATTTATTCTATTTTATCAAACTTCTAGACTAACTATATGTTTACTGACAAAATATTACCTATAAAATAGGGGATTTTAATTGGCTCACTGATCATAATGAGCATATTATGTCTTCGAGACATAGATGCCAAGAAATTCACCTCAGTAGTGAGGTGAATATTGACACCTATGTTGTGAAAGCATCATTTCTCATTATGTTCTTTGTAGTGTATGAAGATTTATCTTCTCCGTGTTCTACTAGTTAGTGAAAAATTTGATTAAAAATGCTATGGCAGTGCGAGAGTGATTGATGTTTTATGTGTTTCCTGTATAAAGGAAGCAGTTGCAAACAAACTATTTTAGCAGAGAGCAGGCAGAAATGGGAATTGGAACATTGTTTTCATAGCATGCTGCTGATGATGCTGTTTCCTGGACAACACTGTCTGCTTTTAGTGCAGCCTTGATGTTAACAGTGCCTAGTGGATACCTAACAATCCTCTAAAGATTGTTAAGGCCAGGTCCTGCACATATGTGCTTATCCAGAATATTATTTAACCATTTTTTAGAATAATCAGTGTTTCATTCACTGCAGTTGTATGTTGCTGATAACTGCTGTTTGATAATCATCACTGAAAGTCCTCACGTATTTGACAAGTCAGATTCACTGTATGATTAGCATATATAGCCCTGACAAAGAGGGTGACAGCTAACTCATTTCAGGAATCCTGGCAGAATATATTTGACATACCATTCAGTGTATATTTTCTTTAGAAATCCTGTCATATACCATAAAGAAACATATACTAGTTACATTACTACATAGTTATACTGTATTCTAAAAAAATCCTGTCTATGCATCAAGACAGATAAAACTCAATATAACAGCTAGTAGGGCTGCTTAAGGCATGGCTAACTTAACCAAAATAGTCTATGGGTGTCTTACAAAAAAAGTTATTCCGCCTTTAAAATGTTACACTTGATAGTGGGTGTGCTTGTTAAATTTCTCAAGCTATTCACTGTTCATATTGAAGAACTGGCAATTCAACAGAGTGAATGGTACCTATATATATCAATGCATATCTATATCTATCTATTATATATATATATATATATATATATATATATATATATATATATATATATACACACACACACACATATATTTATATATCTATATATATATATATATATATATATATATATATATATGTGTATATATATAGATATATATATATATATATATATATATATATATATATATATATATATATATATATATATATATATATATATACACAATATATATATATATATATATGAGAGAGAGATTTTATATATATATATATATATATATATATATATACGTACATATATATAGGTTTACTATCAAAAGGGCGATCGGACTATGTCTAAATTGGATACATCAAACACCCTAGTTCAACATTTTAAAATAAAATTGTTGAAGTCACAGCAGCAAATGCACACTAGCATTCGCTGTAGTGGATTCAACATTTTGAATGCAGATCACACTAAAGTGGGGATTGGGAAATGTATCCTTTCACCCACTGTAGTGTAGTCTCGGAGTTTGTATATATAAGTAGCAGGGGGTGTGGGGGGTAGAGCTCCCCACATGGGGGTTACAGGGGGGCTTGTCCCCCTGCAAATATTTCCTTGCTCGTGACCAGAAGTGTGGTATTTTCAGTAAAGCTGACATTCCTGAGATGTCAACGTTCCTGAAATACCCTGTTTGGTCATGTTCATGGTCGTACATTTGATTTCTGACATTTTGGGTCAGAAACACAAACACTTGCGCATTTCAGGTGTGAGATTTTGATAGTAAGCCATATATATGTCATATATATATATATATATATATATATATATATATATATATATATATATATATATAAATGAGAGAGGGGAGGAGAGAGAGATACAAATGATGCTGCTAAAGTGATAATGACATGTTTAGTGTTACTTAGGCAAGAAAATCTAGGTTGTAATTTAATGCCTATGATGGGACAATCTGTCTCTTACCAGATTTTGAGCTATTTATTCAATTGCATATTTATTCTGGCTGACACAGTGCATTAGTATTTAAATATGTCTATTAATTATGGACATGTTTACATATTCATTGCATGGATTGTTGAAATCTCTCATGGTTATTGTTTTTTTTTTTTTTCTGTTGGATCATCTAAAAGAGGTCCTCATGTTCAGTAGTTTCCCATGATATTCCATTCAGTAGCAGTTATAAAATTATTATGTGTCTAAGTTCTAGCTAGTACCTTAAAATGTTTAGAGCATTGAAGGGATGCCTTGTAAATACTGAGTCACCCAGACCTGTTTGGGGAGACCTGATATAATGGAAGAAGGGTATTTCTTAAATCTGTGATATGCATTGCGTATGCTAAAAAAAAGTTTCTTTACCAACACATTTTTTAGTACCCATCAAGAAGAGAAAGAGTTAAAATGTATCTACTTTGTTACTACATGTTGCCTTTATGTATGTGCTTTTTATTTTATATTTCTGTCATGTCCTTTTAGTTTTGACTTCACAAGAGCTGGAAAATGACAATTTCCTGTACTGTCAAGGAAAAGAAGATCAGTGTATTAAATGCAAAACAGTCTGGTATGTTGCACATTTACGTCTAGATCAACGTGCATAAAGCCCACTGCCTATGTCATCATGCTGTCACCAATGACTGAAAGTCAGGCCTTTTTTTAATATTCAGGTTCCATATGAAATAATGGGAATCATATCATGTCGACTCACCAAAGGTGATTTCAGCAACCCTGAGAAACCACTTCACTCAATAGACTCTTTATGGGGAGGAAACTACAGATAATCCCCAGACTAATACATACTAACTTCATGGTTGCAAAATGGGTGGAAGGTCAAAGTTAATAAGCATGGAAATTGGTTTGCAGCTGCATTGATTTGCAATATGGGGAGTGACACTAATGACACTCATATGACTGGCACATTCCTTGGATACGGTAGAATCATAAGTTGACTTTCTCATACTTCAGTGAACATGTGAATACTGCACAGTATCCTATAACTTGCTATCACTGCTGAGTCTGAGGTGAATTCTACCCACAATGACATGGAACTGGAGAACCTTATGAACTCTCTTCTGTGTCATGGTCACATGACATCCAGTATGTCAGACTCTAGTTTCGCTGTGTCTGCCATGGAAATGAGCAGTGATCATGGTGTCCCAGAGCTGGTAGGAGCATCATGGCATTCAGTCAATGCCCTGCAACAGAATGACATTTGCACATTGGACAAATGTGGACTTTTCCAGGCTTTTCTGTGTGCTTTGGTTTGACATACACCACGTCATGCATGTTGTTATGCATATACATTTCAAGTAATTATCACTGCATTTAAATATCTTCTGAAGGTGACTATAATTTATTGAAATACAAACTTATTTTAAAAGTGTAGAACTATTAAAAACAGTAACAATTTTTAGCTCATTAGATTTTATTACAAAATAAGCAGCAGTTTCCTGTCCCATTTGTTTGAACTTTCAAAGCTTTTCAGAGCATACTTTTTAGTTGCCCTCCACTGTATGTCATGTGAAACCTGACACTTCATATTATGCAAAAAACTTTGGAGCTTTGCCTTTGTCTACTGTGTGCAAATGCAATAAGAACAATAATTTATTGTAGCCAAGATAATATGATTCTTACCCTACATATGCAGCATCATAGACAACCCTCTGGATTTATATTTCCACCACTGTCTCCAACTAAACCATGTGACATCACAACTGAATGGCTAACACCATCTTGGAACTCTAACAACATTACAGAGTTTGAGTCAGTTTTGTTACAGATTTCAGAATTAGTTCAATAGCATTTAAAATATATTCTGTCTATTATAGATTCATATCTTACAAGCATAAAGTTAGCTTTTAGTAATATCTCCTTGACCCCAGCTACGCATCTTGGCATATAAATAATTTTCTATTATTCTCATTCTTTCTCCTTCTTTATGCTATTTCTTCCTCAAACATTAAATACTACATTAAGTTCTCTATTTTGAATTTTAAATCATATCAGTAAATGGAACTCATATGAAACATTAAAAGCTTTTTTCTTCCTTTGAGAAGCTGATGTCAAGAAATCATATATTGTGCCAATATGTGGGGGTCAAGACTATTCGCAATTCAGTTCTGTCTTTGCAAGAATAGTGCTGCTTTGTTCTTTGTTTTTAGTTACAGCACAAGTGCCGGGTATACCAATGTGTCTGAATAGTGTCTGGGAAAAAAATCAACTTTTTAACTTTCAGTTGTGACAACAGTACTGAATATGCTCAGCAAGAGGATTTTTGAGAAATTCAGCTGATTCTTTTCATTTGGATCCCTCTAATCCTTTCATTATGCCTGTTATTTTTATGTTTTACACTCACAATGGATTTCCAGTTTCCTGGATACAGGCCCAGGATTATGGCGTTTTAAGTCAGACTCAGAACCTCAGCTGTGTTTTGTTCATAGAACCAGGCATGTTTCTAGCTTCTCTCTTAGGTCCCATCTTTGCTATCCCTGCTCAAACTCACTGCAATTTCTCTATTATTTAGTTAAATCACTATGCTTCTTATGTGTTACTTTAGAAAGGACTAAACCTAATGATTGATATTATGCAGCATTTCTAGAAATGCAATGATTTCTTTTGAAATTTTCTGCAAAAACATAATGAAACACAGTTTCTACTCTGAAACAGTTTTGGGAAGAATGTACGTTTATATTTTCTCTATTGAAATACATTTATTTGCATGCTATTGAGAAATGAAATAGTACAGTTGTTATTTGTGTTGTTTTATATCTCCAAAGTAAGGTGTTCAGTTCCGGCCTCCATACTGTTTGGGTGGACTTTGCTTGTTTATCCATAACTGTATGGGAATTTCAACAGGAACGTGGCTTCTTTTTCCATGTCAAATACATGGTAGTTTGGTAGGCTAGAGTCAAAATAATAATTTGCCCCTAGGTTTCTTTCTTGGAACCTTCCTCATTTGGTGACTGTGGCAAACTAACCTTCGGCTCAAAATGGGAACCATCTGGTTGATAAAAGGAAACAATGTGTAGCATCAAAACTGATACCTTCATTGATTTTAATTGTCATTTTAAAAATATAAAATAATAAGGCATGAAATTGTGTGCCCTGAATAGATGCAGCTACATTGTAAGATGCAACATTTCAGGTTTTAATGTCCTGAAATGTGATAATAGTTGATTTCTAAACGGACAGAAAACAAGAGGTTTTGTCTTACAAGAAATTCCTCTTGTGATGTTCAAACATAGATCAGCCTTCCAACAGCCTACCCTATATGGGTCTTACCATCACTGCAACCAGTCAACTTCCAAAAGCTAAGATCCCCTTCTAGCTGTCAGGAGCTTGAACAGAACTCAATAAAAAACAGTTGGAGAGTTAAATGCTTCAGAGACTTATTTTGCTGCTGAAAGGTGTGGGTCCTTTGAAATTGTCAAGTCATCTAGTGAACTTCAAGAGCTGCTCAGATAAGTCCTCTTGGGGCAAAGTCTTCCACTCATATTTACTTTTATGAAGACGTCAGCATGATTCTGCTTTGCTAGGAAATTGTGTGTGTATGGACTGTCTTTGCATTTCTAAGGGAGTTGTGAGAAAGTTTTATTTTTGATGGAAATTTTACTCAGATTGCAAACTTTTGTGTGTTTGAGGCAGGACACTAGTTTTGTGGGGGACTGTCAGTGGTTTGTTTACCTTAGAACCACTTCCACTCTTCTTATAAGTTACTCACTCATACAAGCTGCAATACCTGGTTTTGATATTTCATCCTCATCTCATCTATGGAACAACCTCTGGTCTCCATGGAAGTACCTTCATCGACATCCAAAAAGACGAATGTTTCAGAGGAGTCTTCAGGTATCCTATTCCACCTCAGTCACTTGTGGGTGACCCTGCTTTGGCTACTTGTTGTTTCTCAGACCATCCATTTTTTTCCCAGACCTCTTGATGAAACGTTTCACCTACCAAAAAATAGGGGATAGCCAAGTACTCTGTATATATAAGGTTGTCCTTGACAGGCTACAGAGAGCCACTTTTATCAGGGGAAGGGGAAACAGCTTTACTTGGTGAGTAAAGACAGGTAGAAGCTGTGACCAGTGTACATGATATGAGTCAGTATGTCAGGGACAGTTTTCTTTATGAGGAAAAACTTTCAGTCTCCTGTTTCTATTTCTATGGACACGGCAGATGTACTAGGATTTGCTAAGGAACTTAAAAATACTTTTTTTTTTCTTTGTCTTCTCATTTCTTAGGCAAGAAAAGGAAAAATGTTCTTGCCCTTTCTGACAGTGACTTTCAGTCTGAAAAGCAGACTTTGCAGGGAGTAGTTGTACCTCCGGAAATTCCTGTCAGTCAGATTTCTCTCTTTCTGAGAAAAGTATTTCTGAAGTTGTCCCTGCTGAAGAAACTTTTTCTAACACTTCATCTAAGATGTAAGATTTTTTCAGGGGGACCAGAATAAAGTTCCAGTTGTAAAACATGCATCATGATTTGATACAGTTAGAAATGCCAAAAGCTGCATCTTTTCATCCTGTCTTGACTGCCTTAGACAATGTTTTTCTCACTGCTTCTTCCTTACCTGATGGTCAGCCTCCTATCCCCAGGAATTCTGAAAATGGTTCTAGGTCATAAGATCGACAGCTCATATGACTGAAACTCATTTTGTCGACAGCTCATTTGGCTGACAAAAAGTATAGGTGGGGGCTTTGGGGGCTGTGCCCCAACTATATATAACAACCCAACAGTGGGGGGGCAAATCCCAGGTTTTGCCTTGAATACTTTGTCAGCCAAATGAGCTGTCGACCAAATGAGTTTCAGTCATATCTGAAAAGTTATACAAGGTTCCCCAGACAGACAAGCACCTGCTTTCTAAGCCTAAAGCACTTCCACATCTGTTTCTGCTAAACAGACTATTACTACTAATCTTACTTGAGTCAAGTGCAGTTCTAGAGGGTCAGCACTGTTAAATAGGGAAACACCAAGTGGATTTGTATTTTATTGTTATTTATTTATTTATTGCTTTGGTATTTAACATGGGATACTTTTTGTTTGAGACGCTGGATCTTTCAAGGGAGTTCCATTGCGTGTTATTTTGAAGTGTTTGGCATTTTCTGGGTGTATATAATGAATCAAGATTGAATTGAGACTCTCCAAAGTACTAGCATTTTCTTCACTGTAAGGAACAGATGAGTTTTTCTTGGAATGGTTGCTGTGAACGGGTCTATAGTATAACATCGAAATCTACAAAGATCGAATGTTATAATATCGAACCCTAAACATCAAAATCCGCTAACATCGAACAGTCAGAATAGCAATTCTTTTTCCCAGGGGAAAAAAATCGCTATTCCGAGAAACATATACACACAACACAAACACACACAAAAAACAGTAATCCAGACACATACACTTAAAATCCTACACCTAAACTAAACTTTACATACACTACTAGCTATCCACTTACCTTAACTCGACCCTAACCCTAAGGTCCGTCACTATCGCATACTCACCTCACCTATGCCCTAACCCTAACTCACCTAACCCACCCCCTAACCTACACACAACCGCACACTTACCTGACCCGCGCCCTAACCCTAACTCACCTAACCCGCCCCCTAACCCTAACCTACACACAATCGCACACTTAACTGACCCGTGCCCTAACCCTAACGTCCACACAACCGCACATTTACCTGACCCACTCCCTAACCGTAACTCACCTAACCCGCCCCCTAACCTACACACAATCGCACACTTACCTAAACCCAACCCATAACGCTCTAACATATCGAACGCTGAAAACAGCGAAGCCACAACAACGGCCCACCGAATTCTTTCCCTGGGAAAGAATTTGGTGTCCTGCACCTTCGCTGTTTTCAGCATTCGACAAAACTGGTTAGATATTATAACATTCAAACTTTATAAAATTCAATGTTATAATATAGACCCGCTGTGAACTTGGCCAATCAATTTCAAACATTTCTCAGTTTTGAAACTAAAATAAGATTTAGTTTAATCAGGATACTAAAAGAGTAGAACAGATGAGGAACTAGATCTCGCCTAGCCATAGTGAGGCACAAGCAAGGTCAGTTAGACATTACTTAACGTTATTTAGTCATCCCAGTTTTTGTTTAGTTTTTATAACAGTCTTATTGATGTAGAAATCAGATTTTGGATTCTCATTAGTTCAGACATTGAGACATTTTGAATTGTTGGCAACCTCAGTTTGTATGCCACTTATTATGGCAATAATTGTTTTGATACATTGGCAATGTAGAAGGGCAATATTTCCCATGCCTGAAATATTTGTATGTAGGTATGTATGTAGGTACCTATTTGGTACTGATGTATGTATATATATATATATATATATATATATGTCAGTCTTGGGGTCAGAATTACTGTGAATGACATGGCCTTAGTTTTGTTTTGGCTTGAGAAGAAGAAAGACGTTATTTGCCACTTCTCGATATTAGAAAAAGATCATCATAGGAATGACTACTTTACTAATTTTGCTGTATAAAAGGCAATAGAGCCATATGCACATTGAATAATTTTTGCAGGACCCAAAAGGACATACATGTTGTTGATAAATATACTGAAGAAGAAAGGTCTTAGCACAGATCCCCATGAATGCTAAGTGTGATTGATGGACGACAGTTGTGCCGTGGCCTAAACTATATTTTGGGTGATTGATAGTAGATCATATGAGGTTAGCTGCACAAACTTTACAAGCATTTCTGAAGGGAGGATGAAGGGAAATAGTCTATAATTTGTTAGCTAAGTGAAAGATCCACCTTTGCAGCAGTTACCACTGCTAGTTTCCATAGATTACAACATATGATAACACATAATAAGACTTGAAATGAGGGAAATGTATGACATTTGTTGACAACTTGAAGAAAATAGCAAGGAGGATAGCTAAGCAAAAGAAGGTTGGTGTGGTTTTCTTCATAAGTAGCTTAGATACCATTGAGGTTGAAACTAGGACAGTGGAGTTCCAGGGTCACAATTGCACATTATATTAATGGTACTACTCAACCAATCATGCTTATTTCACAAACAACAACAACAACACCCAATAATGGCACACACATAACACCTCCCACACATATGACATGATTTCCTATAACTCTCTGTCTCAGGCATTTAACTTCCTTTACCAAACCACCCTCTGTCTCCTCTTGTTTTTCTCACTCATCCCTCTCTGTCATCCTCTTGCAATCTATAATCTAAGAGATACAACTTCCGTATAAAATGCATTTTTTTCTACATCCGACTTCTGGCCCCTATAATTCTTCTCACACACATCACATACCATTGTGTACCAGCTACAACCCCCCACACCTGTAAGTCACTTATCTAAATGTTTCATCCAACTGCAAAAGTTCATTTGCCCTAATTCATATCCACCTCCTTAAACATAGCTATCTAAGGATCAATGCAACATATAGTAAACTTCCCACTGAAACTGAATATATATTACCTTGTCTCCAGCCATATCAACACTTTCGATTGCATCTACACTTATGTGTTGTTATACAGCCTAACCCAGGAACAACAGCAAATTCAAACAACGCACTGATATACTAAAATCGCCAGTGCCAACATCCTCACACTTTCCAAAAACAATCCCTGGCTTACTGCTCTTTAACACAAATCTGAGAAGTATAGGTAACAAAACAGCAGACATTAATGCATCCCTAGAACTCTGCTCCCCATACTTAGTTGTTACAACAGCAGCCTGGTTAAAAAACAGAAAGAAAGAATGAAGGCATTCTTTCACCAGGTTATGACATCCTCAAAATGGATAAAAAAATGAGAAAAAGTCAGTGGCCTTGCTATATTCTACAAAAATACTTTTAAACCGATCCCATACCCACTTACCACTCCACAGATTAGCAATGCAAGGAAAATAATAGTACAACTAAAACATATATAATAAAAAGAAAACCATATGTAATGCAGCCCTTTATGTGCCCCCAGGAAATAATACCAACATCAACAAATAAATCATTTGCTGGCTTTCCAAAAATATACACCAAGCATAACTCTTAACCTCTTACCACAAAAAATCTGGAGAAAGCTAAAAATAATGGGAGGATGGTACTCCAAAAATAGGACAAATTTAAAGTATTGCTTTTATAAACTTAGAAAGTTGCTAGAACAAAAGGTCTTGTGTTACCACACATTTTCTGAAGGATATGAAGTCTAGAATTCAATCCTCACTGATTTGCCACAAAGATCCAGAAAATTACTAATTTTATATGGAACAGACCAAAATTATGAGGCAAAAATCTGGACATACTGTGAAAATCTGGACAGCTGAGAGGTATGACACCAAGAGACAATCTAAGTAACCTGAACATAGATTGACCACTAATAAACCCCTCCACCCACACACATTCACTAAACTTATACCATTTCACACAGGTCATCACAATGTCTACCTGGAGTAACAAAAGCAGTAGTAGACAATCTACAGTAGACTGGATACTAACAACATCACCAAACAATAGCTTCCAGTGCCTGCCTATCAGATACCATTAGTAACCACCTCCAAACATTTAAAATAAGACAACAAACCTGCTTCATTAAAGTGCCCTGTATATCCAGGTGCACAATCGCTCTCTGCTTTTCAAAAATACACCTTCCTAACCTAAAACCATACAACAGGAACATATTAAATACATTCCCTTTAGATGAAGCAATTACCAAATTCAATACGAATTTTCTAAATATACTAAGCAACATAGCACTGATTAAAACTAAAAGGGAGAAGTCCAATCCTGCCCCATGGCTAGCAAATGAAACCAAACAAATTATGAGTAGCAGAGACAATGCATGGGAAATATGGTCACAAAACAAATCTCCAAATAACTGTCAGAATTTCAGGCATCTAAGAAGCTACAACAAATTCCAAATCAAATCAGACAGAAATATACTACACTAAACATCTGTATAATCCAAAATTGTTTTGGAATTGTCTCAAAAACTAAAATACCCAGGCCAAACAACTACACCTACACTATCAACTGCCAATCAACACTGACAAAATTGTCACTCAGTTCAACAAATTTTCATTCCAATAGTCGCCTCGCTGATCAAAGATACCTCCTCCTCCTCAGCCACCATTCCTACTACACAAGTAAAGCAAAACTCTTCAAATTTCTTCTTCCAGTCTATATCCACCTCATCAATTAAAGATATCTCAAAAACCTAAAACAAACCAGTTTAGCAATAATCTACCTGCCAAATTCATTAAAATAGTTGCAAATTCAATAGCTTCCATTTATCTATTCTAATCAACTGGTCCACCCTTGAAAGCTGTTATCCACTATCTGGAAAAATCATATAAAATATCTCTACACAAAACTTCACTTATTCTCTAATTACGTACAGACTGCAATATTATCATCACTATCAAAAATATTAGAAAATGTATCCATACACAATTTCTTAAACACTTAATTGACAACAGCCTCCTGCAGCCTCCTACCCCCAGCACAACATGGCTTTCATCCTACCATAACACAATAACTGCTCTATTTGCTTTTAACATTAGTATCAAATCACATAGAAATGCCATACTTCTAGCCTCCTCCATCATCTTGGATCCATGTAAAGCATTTGACACTGTCTTTTATTGCAAACTGCTAGAGGCACTCAATTCTATCAGTCTGTCTGTACCTTCACTTTCCTGGTTTCATAGCTACCTTTCTAGCGGTATTAAGCCATATAATGGCAGCATAACCTCTCACCTTTTCTACCATTCCCAACAGGAGTCTCCAAGGCTCTATCCTCGGCCCCCTGCTATTTTATTTATCATTTGTTAACTGGGAAAGTCAGACTTGGAACAAAGTCAATTTTCAATGGAGCTCCCGGGGAGAAATGCTCCAGATGCATGTGTTTGTAATGTGGGAGGAAATCGGAGCACCTGGAGGAAACCCACATGAATGCAGAGAGGATGTGCAGACTCCACACAGAAGGCACCCCAGCCGAGGTTCGAACCAGAGAACCTCTTGCTGAGGCGACAATGCTACCGCTTCACCACTGCACCTTCTTATTTAATATATTTATTAATAAACTCCACACAGCTGCCAGCCATGCTACCAAACCCAACATGCAGGTGAATCCACCCTTATTCTAAGAACTCACCCAGACATCTTTCATATCCATAGAAGCCTGACTAACTAATTCTAATAGGATAGGTTAATAGGTACTTACTAGGCTATTGATGTGTATGGATCTTTTGAAGTTTAGCCTTACATTCCCATGGTAGGCTTGTCCTTATATTTTGTATACAGATATTGTCCTGTCTATAACAATTCACTATTGGTGCTTTTCACTACACTTCTGTGCGTTTTACTACCTGTGAAATGTCTTTCATATTTTTTGTCTATAACCTATGTACCTACTTCTATTTATTGGTTTTCCAGCCTCTTTTCTAGCTTCTCGATGCACAGAGTCATGAGAAGGTAAGAACTACTACTCTACCCCCAGTTTTCACCTGCACCTTAATCTAAATTTGTGTATCTCTACTCCCGATCATAATGCATAAGTTTCACTGCATATCATTAAATATCTCCATAAGTCCAACTAGCCTATCGCCACAATAGCTGTCAGTCACTCAGCTTTGCAGACCACCCTCTGCTCCCAGATTTTTTATTATATCCCACTGGACACTTGTCCCTAGTTTTCTTACTATTACTTTATTATAAATACCTCCTGTACCCACTTCTGCCTAGCCTAATAATTACCTAAAACTTCAACTTAACCAAAAAAATGTAAACTAATGCTATTCACATCCATGCAACTGTCCAGTCGGACTCACACCTACACTATCACCTCTGCTAACAACACATGTATTGAAAATGTTACCTACATAAAATTACTTGGAGTCACAATAAATGGCATCCTTAAATATGACCAGCAAATATTCCACATTATCAAAAAACACACCAAAAGCTGGGCTTCTCCTATCAATCCAAAACCACTGTCACAAACCCAGACGTGAGCACATTTGCATCATCCTGCCTATAACCCACACTTTTATCTGCATCTTCCATTCTCACTAGCCTACAATCCGCACATCAAAAGAAATTAGATACATGCTACATTAAAGTAAATTTGAGGTAAATGCTACATTTAGATCACAGCACTGTCTTGCCCTACATCACTTAAAGTCAATGGAACTTCCACCATTACCTTAGCTACACACACAGTTACTTACAGCACACAATCTTATCCATTAACGAGAAAATTGACCATCTCTGATGAACACCCTGCATCTCTCTCTCTCTCTCTCTCTCTCTCAACTAGAGAATTATACTCCAGTGAAAAACTCATACTGTCCATCCATCCATACATCCATCCATCCATCCATCCATGCTCAACCCCTTTTTCCCATTTTGCACATGGGGTCAGGGTGTCACTGCAACAGTGACAATCATCTTGAGCCAAGGTTTACACTACTGGGTGGCTAGCCCTGCCATGGTAATTCATCTGTACCACTCACTCGCACACAGGGTTGCACCTATGGTCAATTTAGAGTGTCCAATCCACCTACTGCATGTCTTTCGAATGTGGGAGGAAACCGGAGCACCTGGAGGAAACCCATGCAACTGCATAGAGGACATGCAGACTCCACACAGAAGGCTCCCAGTTGAGAATTACACTGGAGAACCTCTTGCTGTGAAGCGACAATGCTAACCACTGCACCACCTTTTTTCATTTTTTTTTGTTTGTTTTGAAAAACTCATACCAATCAACATAAAATAAAACCATTCTGTTGATGACTCACTTTATTACAACTCTTTCAAAATCATGGAACAAATGACTACTCAGGCGATACAATTAAATAAACAGAATCACTTGAAATTTAATCTGTAAGAACTCCTGACTAACTTCTGGCTATTCTGTTGTATCACATTAGAGTAACAAGTAAAGGCATTAATCCTTTCCGTAAATAACTTCACTTATTAACAAGCTCATATCAGTATCACAAATGAAAGTAGGAATCCACCCCCTCCCTACCTCCCACATTCTTCTCCTCTTCCCTGTGCCTTCCACTGTAATCACATCCATTATCAACTAACAAACAAAATATTTGTATATAACCTTAGCCAATCTATATATCTCTTTTAAACACTATACAACGTTCTGATCAGCTTACCATATATCCTCTTACTAGTAAGTCGAAATATAAATGACTATATCCTCAGGCTGAATGATATCAAATGTTACCAGCTCTTTTGCATTTTATTCATGATTATATGTAATATTATTGGAAACATAGCGCATCTTTTATTGTAACAATGACTATATGCACTAATTTATTAAGTGTGAAACATGTGACCATGTGTACTATTCTAATAACTAATCCTTTGTTACTTTTATATATAGGGCTTTTGTCCCTGGGCCTCTACTGGAAAAGGGGCAATTTGTCAAATTAGACTTTCCTGATCAACAAGGGAATATAAATTAATAATAATAAAGAAAGAAAGAAAGAAAGAAAGAAAGAAAGAAATACTAATCATCTGAGGCCCTACTGAGATGTCATCAGTACATTTCCTAACAATTACATGTGGAGATTCATCGGGTAGCATAATAGCTTTTTTCTTATCACTTGAACTTAGAAGTAACAATTTACAGTTTCAGAATTGCTGTGGGAAAAGAAAGAGGGGAGTTCATAAATGCTATATGTTAATGAAGCAGTACGGGGTAAGGTATATGATGATAAGTCATGTACTGTCCCCTCCAGAACTGCCTCTGGGGTGGCATCTGTGGGACACAGTGTAGATTTGCACAGCCATTCCTTACACCTCAAAGCAGTGACCATGGCCAAAAGGCCATGTTTAGCCACCTCAGTAGAGATATGTCCTGAGTAATTTAGTAGTAATGTAGAGTTAGGACATGTGTGCATGACTGAATGTGAGTGGATGTGAGTGTGTTTTTCTGCCTGGGAGATAATGATAGAAGAGTTATGGGGTAATTTAGATAGGTGTGTGTGTGTGTGTGTGTGTGTGTGTGTGTGTGTGTGTGTGTGTGTGTGTGTGTGTGTGTGTGTGTGTGTCTGTGCGTGTGTGTGTGTGTGTGTGTGTGTGTGTGTGTGTGTGTGTGTGTGTGTGTGCGTGTGTGTGTGTGTACATGTGGAATTAATGTTTGTGGGTGTATGGGTTGAGTAGTTTGAGGTGGCTGTCATACCTTCACACCCCCCTAGATTAAGGAGCAGAGTCTGTAACATTGGATGGGGGAAATCATTAGCCACCAGGGACAACTCATTAAATAAGTGCTTGAGTCTCACACAGAATGGGAATTGGGGTAACTCATTAAAGGATGACCCAAGTGACATGTACAGAGAATGGAATTCAGGGTTGTGGAAAATACCAGCCACCAAGGATACTCAATACGAAATGCCTTAACATCTCATATTTAAAAATAAAGGTGTGGGGAGCCACTAGCCATCAGGGATAAACAGTGTGCTCTAAAGTTGCAGTTATACCTGGTGGCAGTTGCATTTCCTTGATGCAGTTTTACTAAATTTTCATCTGCAATGTCATATTCTAACCTTTTATTTTGCATATCATTTATATATTCTAGTATTTCTAATTTGAATCTTGCCTTTGCTTGACCAATATAACATAAACCACATGAGCATTTTATTACATACACTGCACTTCAGTTTGTACATGTATAATAACCTAAATGTTGAAATTTCATCTTTCCTATATAGTAATTCATATTAATTATAAAACTGTGTATACATTGCATTTTCCACAGGGAAAAGTTTGTTGTTAATCCATATTATTTTAATATTTAATGCTTGTCTTTTAAAACAATTGTGCACAAATATATCCTTCCAGTGATGTCCTGTTTCAAAGCAAAATAGCAGTGGTGTCACTGTTCAATAGTATCCAACAACAACTCTATAACACACCAAACACTTTATTGCAAAGCTTTCGGGTCTACAACCTTCATCATAAGATAATATCAAATTCATATCATTCATTACATCCAATAATAGATTCCAATGATCTCTAAACAGAACAACTAACATTTTAATAAAGTCTAATATTCTGTTATAAAATAAATATCCTTCCCACTGCTTTTGCATTAAGAAGATTAACAATTATTAAAAGCATGTACTTTGTTAGATGTTAGTAAGGGAGATAGAAGTGATGACAAAATAGAAAAAATTCTTCTTCTGGCTTCTCCCAGTTAGGGGTCGCTACAGCGGATCACCTGTCCACTCATGATTGTCAGTGGAGTTTTACGGTGTCGAGTTGCCAGCCCGGCGCCCAACCTTCCACAGAAGGCACACACATGCACTCATACCTAGGGCCAATTTAGAGTATCCATTCCACCTACAGCATGTCTTTGGGATGTGGGAGGAAACCGAAGCACTCAGAGGAAACCCACATGACCACAAGGAGGACATGCAGACTCCACACAGAAGGCACCCCAGTTGAGAATTGAACTGGAGAACCTCTTGCTGTTAGGTGGCAATACTAAACACTACACCACCATGGAAATATTTTTATCAAAAAGGAATCTGATCTAATTCTGAGGTTTAATACTCTACAACTATTTGGTTTTAATAATGAATTTAACTGGAAAATGATGATTGGTTGATTAATTTATGAATGGGATTTTTTTCAATGAAAAGATTTTATATTTCATTAGTTTCTTATTTTAACAGTCCTTGAAGACACTGGACGAAAGCACTAAATGCATTTTTGCCAGTTTTTGGAATATATTAATGATCTAGATAAAATAATGAATGTCAACAACAAAATACTAATAAGTGATCTAAGCTACCTGAATACCTACTTGTCTATTATGTCAGAAAAATAATTTTGAGCTAGAATCCTAGATTTACTTTCAAATTATGGTCTTATACAGTTTGTAATGGACAAATTCCATGGTGATAATATTACTAACCTTGATTCCATTATTTCTAATGTGGGTATGTGCCCCCCCCGGGTATCTCTGATCACAATTCAATTACTTATGCAATTAACAGTATTAAACAGACTCATCATGAAATCTGTAGGTCTAACTATACAGTAGTATAACAGGGGTCTTTAAAAAACATATTAGTTCAATTGATTAGAATACTGAAAGCCTAAATAAAAGCAAAGAATTTTGACACTTACCCTTAGTGAACACTTTCACTGCTGTAATTGAAACTAAAAAGGACATTAAAAGCCACAGCTCACAATCCACCAATTTCCCCTTCTGGTGGAATAACAAGATTATTAAATTATATAAAAAATTAAAAATTACCTTTCAATTATACATAATGCTCATAGAATCAAAGATAAATTGGAAAGACTCTGCAAGGATTTTCAGCTTTTGATACAAAAAAGAAAAGGCTAAATTTGAAAGAATGCTATCAAGGGGTCTCCATAACAACAACAACAAAAAATGACTATAAATATGTTATTTCTGGACCTCAGAACAACTAGTCAAGTTATACCATTATGTGTTTAGGGTATATTTTCTCACTCACTGCAGTTAGGTAAGTAGTGGGGAGTTTATTGGCCAGGTAGTGTTGGAGGCTGTGTGTATCTGAGGGATTTCATGTGTGAGTGTATTAGTGAATGTGGGAGGATGCAGTAGGGAGAGATCAGGGGATAGGTGAGGTGTGTGTGTGTGTGTGTGTGTGTGTGTGTGTGTGTGTGTGTGTGTGTGTGTGTGTGTGTGTGTGTGCGTGTCTGAAGGTATCTGCTGTGTGTGGGAAGGTGAATTGGGGGGGAATGTCTGCGCTAACATGATGCAGCCACTGTCATTGTTAATTGCTGTAGGATAGTGTTAATCTCACGTGCAACAGATAACAGTGATTCAGAGACATGCACATTAGCTGATAATAAAATCTTTCCTCATTACAGCTTATGTGTCTCCAAATTGCAATATACTGCATTGCAGAAATGGGGTATATTTACAACAGCCCTTAACGGGAGCGGTGAGGTTCCTTTTGAATCCTCAGCCAAATTAGTAAATTAGTATTTGATTCTTCACATATATACATCGAGTATTATTAAAGAATTTAATGTCTCTTTTTTCTGATTATAAAGGAAACTTAATCCATTATCTTGTAAGATACTGTATGATATGTCTATCATTTTTTTCTATTATTGATACTCATTTTTAGTGTCCGGTTCCTAGAACTATTTTTTTTCTCCCCAAGTTATATGTTTTAGCTGTAGACTTTCCAGCAGAACTGGATCAAGGATTGCCTTATAGACCAGAGGGAATTTCTAAGTAATCTAAAAGATATTGGCAACCATTGAAGCTTTTCTGTATAGTTCAAGTTGGCAAAGAAGTGATATCTATCTATCTATCACTATATCTATCTATCTATATATATATATATATATATATATATATATATATATATATATATATAATCATCTTCTTTCAGCTGTTCCCGTTAGGGGACGCCACAGCAGATCACCTGTTTCCATTTCTTCCTGTCCTCTGCATCTTGCTCTGTCACACCAACCACCTGCATGTCCTCTCTCACCACATCTATAAATCTTATCTTTGGCCTTCCTCTTTTCCTGTTTCCTGGTAGCTTCATTCTTAGCATCTTTTTCCCAATATACTCAGCATCCCTCCTCAGCACATGTCCAAACCAACATAATCGTACCTCTCTGGCTTTGTCTCCAAACCTGCCAACCTGGTCTGACCCTCTAATATACATATTCCTAATCCTGTCTACTCTTGTCACACCCAGTGCAAATCTTAACATATTTAATTCTGCCACATCCAGCTCAAACTCCTGCCTTTTTGTCATTGCCACTGTCTCCAACCTGTATAACATAGCTGGTCTCACTACCCTCTTGTAGACATTCCCTTTCACTCTTACACGTACTCATCTGTCACAAATCACTCCTGACACTCTTCTCCACCCACTCCATCCCACCTGTACTCTCTTCTTCACCTCTCTTCCACACTCACCGTTACTTTGAACTATTGACCCCAAGTATTTAAACTCATCCACCTTTGCCACCTCTACTCCTTGCATCCTCACCATTTCTCTATCCTGCCTCTCATTCACACACATATATTCTGTCTTATTCCTGCTGACCTTCATTCCTCTTCACTCTAGAGCATAGCTCCATCTCTCCAGGGTCTCCTCCACCTGTTCCCTACTCTCACTACAGATCACAATGTCATCTGCAAACATCATAGTCCACGGGGACTCCTGTCTGATCTTGTCTGTCAACCTGTCCATCACCATTGCAAATAAGAAAGGGCTCAGAGCTGATCCTTGATGTAACCCCACCTCCACCTTATATGTATTAATCACTCCCAACGCAGACCTCACCGCTGTCACACTACCCACGTACATATCCTGTACCACTCTTACATACTTCTCTGACACTCCTGACTTCCTTATACAATACCACAACTCCTCTCCAGGCACCCTGTCATATGCTTTCTCTAAGTCTACAAAAACACAATGCAACTCCTTCTGACATTCTCTGTACTTTTCCATCAACACTCTCAGAGCAAACATCGCATCTGTAGTGCTCTTTCCCGGTATGAAACCATACTGCTGATCACTAATCATCACGTCCCTTCTTAACCTAGCTTCCACTACTCTTTCCCATAACTTCATGCTGTGACTGATCAGTTTAATCCCTCTATAGTTACTACAGCTCTGCACATCACCCTTATTCTTAAAAAAAAAATATATATATATATATATATATATATATATATATATATATATATTGTATTAGTGTTACACAGTGGACTCAACAAATGTGAGCTGTAATGTATTGGCCTCTGCCAGAGGTTGAGAAAACTGTTTTCAAAGTCAGTTTAATTAAAGTCTAAATGCAGAGTTCTTCTTAGGTATATAAAGGACCACAGTCCTCTTCCTTGATGATTTATTAGGTGAAATAATAATCTGGAAGAAAATCTAAGAGCTCCTCTTACCATGTAATTGTAGTTATTAGACATGCTAATATTCATTTATATATTTAAAAGTATTTTCATTGTGTGACCTATGATTGCTTTTACCAAAATAAATAGATTCTGTTGCATATTTACAATGCAAAATAGTTAAAAATTAAAGTAAGGTAAGCAAGCACACATACATTTTCAGTCAAATTCAAGAAAAGGCTAAGTATTTTACATTCTTATGCATTTTTATTATTTAAATAAAATGATAAAGTGAGAGTAAGTATTATTATGAAAGGCACATAGCGTAGCACATAACCAAGTATAAATGTGAAAATGTTTGTCAGTAATACGAAATTCCAACTCTTTTGCTGTAGGGTCTGCAGCTTTATACGAGTAGTAAATCAAATACACTAAGTGTCCAATCAGACTATTTTACAGCAAAGGGATGTTTTTGTGAAAAAAATGCCTATGCACCCTTATCACTGAATAGGTCCCTTGTCTGAACACTGAAAATGTTTTATAAAGTATTTTTAAAATTCATTTTTTTCTAGTTAATGTTAGTATTTGTGTTTGACTACCAAGGATTCAAAAAACATAGTACACAATCAATAGTCATAAATCCATTGCACTCAACAGTGTGTACATTTAGTGACACATAAAAAAGAACAAGATCTCAATGGACTGATGATACATTCCCTTTAGAATCTAGAAGGATGATTTATTATTGCTTGAGTTTGGTTTTACTCTTACGTTACTGATCTCTGTTAATTACAGAGTACTTAATCATTGACAGGATGCAGGAAGGTCCTAGGTTTGTGAATGTACTGTTTAATACATTAATAACCTTAGTTTGATTTCATTCTGTTTGTTCTAATTGTTTTCCTTAATCCAGTCAATTAATTTTGAATTAATTTGAATTATTTACAAAGCTTTTCTGCTAGTTTCACTGTTTAAGTATTTACTAGTATTTTTCACTGTTTTTTAAGCTATCTGTTCTGCTTGTTCTGGTTTTCCCACCAAACAGTTTTTCAATAATTGATCTGTTAACTGTTTAAAATATTCTTTAGAGCCTCCTTGATGACTTTCTGCTATTTTAAACATATTTTTAGTGTCTCACTGCTATGTTTCTGCTGTTTTAAACATTCTCTAGTGTTTCCCATTGAAACCATAGTAGCTAGTAGCTGTAACATAGTCCAGATACAGGCTTGCTGCTTCTGGAACTGTTTTTAGTGGTTTGTTTGTTCTGAGCACATTAACAGGCCATCTTAGATTAGATGGGGCCTATCTACACTTTTGTGATAGAATTGTGCTGATTGTGCCTGTCTGGTAAAGGGAGGCTGTTCTAGGGCTTGGAATACATACCCTCATTGGGCCTTCTGAATGTTTTTAAAGTTTTTTTTCAAGGTTTTAGCTTCTGCTAGTTATGCCCTTCATTTGAGCAGGTTTCTGCTTCTTTGCATGTCATGCAGCACCTCATAATGCTGTGCAGTTGTGCGTTAAAGATGGACAGTTAAATTCAACATATTTTCCCTAAATATCCATCCATTGAGCTCCTCTGTAATTGATTCTGAATAGCCACCACTAGTGACAACAGTCCAACCTACCATTATGGACAGTTGGACTACCCTTGTTTCTCCTGCCAACCTTGTTGACTTGGGTCTCTTGGTGCAGTGTAGCAATTTGCTCATGTACACAGACAACTCTCTACTAATAACACACTCTAGTACCAAATGTGAGAGCTGTATTTACACCAAGAATCTAGAATTCATGTTCTCTCACACCCGAAACAGTAACAAGGAAAAGGTAGTCAACTCACCCACCACTACATATGCTCATAGTATCACTACTCATATACAGAGTATGCTTCAAACACATAAATCCAAATATGCAGAGGTTCTCTCGAAAAATGTACCGAAACACCAGAGACCTCCAAAATATAAGACTGCTACAACTAATACAGTTCCCACAGCACCCATGACACATAGCAACATCAGTGTCTAATCCAGAAGCCAGTAAGGCATAACACTCAAAAAACAAAAGTTCTTGTCATTGAACACTCAGTAATCAGACACCCGGATGTCCCACTCACCAGGTTGGACAAGGAGAAAGTCACGGTCAGCTGCCTGTCCGGTGCCAGGATTTGTCAGATGAGGCATACACTCAGGTCTCTCAGCAATAAGTACCTTTATGGCTCTGTCATAGTTCATGTTGCTGTGAATAACCTAAGACATGCCACACTGGACTATATGAAGAGAGACATGATTGAGCTCTCTGAGTATGTATCCCAGGTAGGTATGTCCCTAGTCTTGAGCAGCATATTACCCTCACCTAGAATGATGCCACAGTATAAACAAAAAAGTTATTAATTTTAATAATTGGCTCAATTTTTGGTGTCATTCAAAGAGGATCCAGTTCCTGTCAGCCTGGTAAGCCATGGTCAACAAACCTCGCTGCTTTGCCAGAGACAGCTTGCACCTGGCATCTCTAGGATTTTGGCTGCTGGCAAAGGCTCTTGCCTCCCCCATAGTGCCTTTTTTAGGCAAGGTCTTGAAAACAACATTAATGACGTGAAATTAACCAATCAGAACAAAATAAAGGTCATGCTGCTAAATGCTAGGAGCTTAATCCAAAAACTGCACTCCTTGGAAGCACTTCTATCACTAGAAGATGTAGATGTCTGTGCACTCACAGAAACCTGGTTCAAGGCCTCAGACAGTACTCCAGCCTTGCAAGGCTGCAACGCCTTCCACACATTTAGACTGCAAAATGAACAGGTGAAAGCCAAAGCAGGTGGTGCTTCAATCTATATAACAGATAAATTCACCTCCCATCTAGTTAGACTGGAAAACTTCATGGAGTTACTCCAGGTCTTGCATTTAAGTCATAGCCAATTAGAGATCCCCTTCCATGGGTCACAATGCCCATGAAGCCTACTTGACCAAACTGGAGACAATCCAAATTTTACTGAATACACTGGTTATGGGGAATATCAATTATCCCACCATCAACTGGGAAACCTACACTAGCCCTAACTTGCTAGCACAAAAGTTCCTTGACTTTGTTAATTCAAATATCCTGGAAAAACTATCCATATCCCTACAAGGGGAACAAACATTCTGGATCTGGTCCTCACCAACATGTCAAACAGATGCACTGCTGCAACTGTCAGATCCTCATTAGTTAAAACTGACCACAAATCAGTCACTTTCAAGCTGGCACTAGCACCAGAACTCACAAAAGGTGAAATCAGACCAATGAAATTCACCAAGGCAAATTATAGACTCCTATTTGAAGGTATAAATGCATTCCAAGCCCCACCCCAAGCTGGAAGTGTTAAATACACTGGAGCTTGCACTAAAGCCCTGTACAATGCCATGCATAACTGTATAAACTTGGCCATACCAAAAAGAATCAAGGCCAGAGCCCGAAGTAAAAAGAAGGTGCCATGGTGGACATCCAGCATCGAGAAACTTTACAATAAATGCAAAAAGTTGCTGTTCAAGAAAATAAAGGCAAGGCCCCGACAATGGAAAAACAGCCTCCTCGGCCTCAACAGGCAAATAAGATAACTTGTCAAATCCTCCAAGGGTTTCTTTGAGAGAAACTTAGCAAGTGCAGCCAAGGATAACCATAAGGCCTTTTACAGCTCTGTATGTAACCTAAAGGGTTGTTCCCAAGCATGTGCAGAACTAGTGGCCAACAGTATCACACACACTGACTCCACAGAGATAGCAAACCTGTTAGTGAATAGGTTTGGTGAAAATTTCACTTCCTTATCTCCTCCTAACTTACAACAAACCTTCCCCCAAACTTCCCCCCACCCTATATGTCTGAAGAGAAGGTCCTCAAGCCCTTGTCCAAGGCAAGCATCTATTGTAACAGATAACATCCCAGGCTGTCTTCTAAACAGACTAAAATATGAACTAGCATCACCACTAAGCAACCTTTTCAATCATAGCCTAACCACAGGCATTGTTCCTGAAGAATGGAGAATAGCAACAGATATTTCCCTCCGCAAAGGTCACCTAGCAACAGACCCAGGGAGTTACAGACCCATAAGTTTGAATGTATCATTATGGACCTCATAAATAAAGACATATGTGACCTCCAAACCCTGAATCCTACCCAATTTGGCTTCGTGAAGGGAAAATCCTGCCTGTTAAATCTGGTGGATTTCTTTGAAAATGTGACTAACTCCATTTATGAGGGTAAATCTGTGCATACAGCATACCTTGGCCTGGCAAAGGCTTTCAACATAATCCCACATTCAGGTATTACTGATGTTGTTGTTGTTTGTCTTTTTGGCTTTTCCCGGTTAGGGGTTGCCACAGCGGAACTCTGGTCTGCTAATGATTGGCAGTCGATTTTTATGGTGCCAAGTTGCCAGCCCAATGCCCAACCTTCAGCAAAGGCACATCCATTTACGCATGCCTTTCGGAGGCCACTCGACCATGGGGAGAACATGCAGACTCCACATAGAAGGCACTCCAGCCGAGAATCGAACAGGAGAACCTCTTGCTGTGAAGTAACAATGCTACCGCTGTACCACTGCAGGTATTACTGATAAACTTAGCAAACTGAATGTAAACCCCTTTGTTGTTAGATGGGTTACCAACTGGCTCATAAACTGTACACACACTATTAAAGTGCATGACTACACATCAACCAGCAGACCTATTACCAATGGGGTGCCCCAGCGGATCAGTGCTGGGCCCTCTACTGTTTGGTATATACATCTCAGATGTTCTGGTCAAAACTAAGGGGTTGTGGCTGACCAAGTTTGCAGATGACTGCAAACCAGGTGCAATCACTGAATCCCCAAATGATGCCAGTATACTCCAGGAGGGTCTCACACAGACTAGCAACTGGTGTATTAGTCATGGTCCCAAACTGAATGCAAAAAAATGCATCATCATTCCCTTCGGCACAAACAATGTCCCCTCACACTATCAAATCAACAACAATAATCTAAGTACTCATTTAGTGGTAAAGGACCTGGAATCACAAGTTGACTGCAACCTTAACTTCGACCACAATGTGTCTACAGTAGTAAGGAAAGCTTTCTACTTAGCACATTTAATTAGTAAAGGCATCACCCCGAGAGCAAAAGAAGTTATAACCCCCATATACTTGGCACTTATCTGGCCCATAATTGAGTATAACGCCCCATTTGGCATGTATTGTACTAAGCACCTGCAGCAATTAGAGAGATCTCAAAGGTTTCTAACAAAGAAGATCAAGGGGCTCCAGCATGTGCATTACACAGACCAACTAAAGTCTCTGTCACTATACTCCGTATTGTATAGACTTCTTAGGCAGAGCAATCCAAGACCCATACCTAATGAACTTGCTGCATATCCGTAAATCAAATGAGTCTAGGGCTACCTGTTCCAGAGACCTAAATATGGCCTGTAACTTAAATAGGGCATGCTGGAGAAAGAGATTTATCTCCCAGTGACTGCCATGTCTTTGGAAAAGGCTACCAATTCATGTGAAGCAGGACACCTCTATGACACTGTTCAAAAGGAACCTGGATGAGTGGATGGTGCGCCATAAATTCTTGCTGGGGATTGAATCCACAACCCTCCTGGACATGGGCAGTCATCACTAAATGCAATCTTGGGTATTGACTAGTATTTCTATGGTATTACATTGGGTTGAAACGGGTAGGCTTAAAATGACCTCGGGGTCGATAGCCTAGTAATCTCCTATGATCCTATTTCTCCTGATTGGTACATTGTTTCTGGGTATGGTTATATAGAATTTTTAATTGGGCATATCCTATAACTTCTTTGATTGGATTGCCCAATTCTCTATTGAATTTGATTGGTGAATACTATGGTTGCATTGAAACTGGGAGTGAATGAGAGACTTAGTGATTTCATTGGATTTTAGGATTTTTATGATTACAAGTGATTGGTTGAATTGTATGGGAGTGTGCTTGTTAAAAGCCTTTTTATATGATGAATGTAAAATTTTACTTTAATCAGTGGTTCTGAGGATGACTAATGATGAAAGCGCTTAACTTTTTGTATGTGTTGTTTTACAACATTAATGCTCCTGGATTCATTAGTGAGTTTGCTGGACATTTTTTTATTTAATTTGAATTGACTGTGGTTCCTGACCTGTGCTATTTATGAAACTAAAACAAATAAATAAATAAATGGAGCTTAGGAAAATTAATGTGTGACTGTCATGAACCACATTAAAGAGGGTATATGGTATAATAATTTAAATTTACAGTCCGGTATGTTTTGTACTATTTATACATGAAATTTATGTCACATCAAATATTTCTTTAATTAATAACATGCTTCTGCTATAAGAATACACAGAAAATAGAAAGTCCTCTGTAAACTGAATGCAGCTGTAGTTGAAAATAGCATACTGCTAACAGCATTATGAACTAGGCAGGAACTGTTGTAAAATTCATGAATACTTCAGAAGAGACTATTGTAAGCATAAGCAGTTCCATGGAGTATCATAAGTGGATGTAGAAAAAAAGAAGCTGCACCTAAGTAGATACGTATATCCCTTTTTATCTTGTTAAAGTTTCCATGTTTCTACCTCTAAACTCACAACTTTGATAATTAATGAAAGTTAGGCTTGAGAGACCTTAATTTTATTTTTATTGCAGAAGGTAAGTGAGTGGAGGGTGATGCTAGTCTTCAATGGCAATAATTTCTCCAATGCACATAGACTGGTTTATGAAAAATAATACATGGATTATATGTGATTCAGGATATATCAGACTATCGAGGGCTAGAAGCATGAGTAACATAGACAGTAAACAGAAATGCAAAGATGGAAGTGCAAAGAATTGCTGTATTCATGGTATGCACTCTACTTCCACAGTAAACTAACGCATTTTTATTAAAACTGCAGCATCTCAGTATGCTCTGTGTTGTAAAAGTTAACAGTGCTTAGCTCAGTTAAACGTTAACTAGGAGCTTTCTGGCAGCCATATCTCCAAATGTGTTTGAGTCAGTGCGCACTGGTTTGTAGCAAGCACTGCATTATAAATAAAGTAAAAAGATTCAATGGCTGTCACTAGTTAGCTAGTACTTTCTCATTAAACCCTTTTGATGCCTCCAGGTATTTTACTAGGATCATCCTAGAGATGCCTCTAGACAACTTGTATTACCTGTTCCTATTTAAATCAGTAATTCCCAAAGTGTACTGCATGCAATGAATTTAAAGATCTCACCTTTTAAGTTTACAAGATGGACAGTACAACTGCATTGATATTCGACATCTGTCTAGTGCAGGCAAAAGGATACTAAATGTTGTTCACAAACTATTGATTTATTTATATTGTCATCATTTTCATATTTCTGTAAATATTGCGACAATCAAACAACAAGAAGAAAACTGCTTAGCATGAAAGATATTCATTGGAAGTACAGTATGTGTCCCATTTGAATGGCTACTGAGATATTGTAAGCTGTTTCTAAACATTACAGTAGTATTTACAGTGTTATTGTGACATATAAAATACATGTTAACACATAGAATCAAATGATGGTGATCCCTGTAAAAGTTCATTTGTGCTGAGTATTTTGCCATTTGTACATACAGTTATAGAGGTATCAACATTTGTTTGAGCTGTGAGGATATATCTTGATTTTGTCACAATGTTCCAAATACAACTAATGCAAGTTAGAATACAAGCTTACAAAGCTCCATTAATGGGAAAAAATTGGCCGCATGGAACAAATAAAAGCTAGGAAAAGAAAACTGCTTGATAAAAAAAAACTGTTCAGAGAAGAAGAGGTACAGAGGTGGAGGTGAGATACCCTTGGGAAATAATGGTCATAGTACAGTGTGGTTCACAGCTGGAAAAGTGTGGAGCACACCACATACAAAAAGACAGAGGTATGGTTACAAGACAGTAGGCCATAAGATGGATTGTGACATGATGGTTAATGACAAAGGAGACTGAACACCAACAGAAGTTGCAAAGGAACTCTGACAGAAAATTAAGAATATACTATGGAATGCAATGGAGGAAGTTCTGAGGAGGAAAATAAAGACTGTGTGATTCAAGATAAAGTTCTGGAAACAATAAAAAGTGGAAGCAAAGAAGGAAGCCCATAAGATGAAGAGGCCAGGAAATGCAGTCAGCAAATAATGCACATAATGAAGAAAGATATCAGTCAGGGAGTTCTGAAGGGCCAAGTCAAGAATTAAAAGGCACTTCTCAAAAGGAATAATAAGTCAAAAAAGTATTTTCTGAGTACAACAGAGGAATAAAGGGAGGCAGAATCTAAGTACGCTCATAAATGATTGAAGAAATAACTAAATGGAGAGAGCATAGAAGGAGTTACATGCACTCAGCATGAATACATCACGAGGGCTAGATGGGTACCTCCTAGGATCCTTAAGAACCTGGTCAGAGTGTTGGCAAGGGTACTCCAGAATTATTCAACAGATTATTAGTCAACAATCTCATTCCTAATATCTGGAAGTATACAACTGTATCGCCACTTCACAAGGCAGACAGTAAAAGCAGTCTCAAGAACTATCAATCAGTAAGTATGACATTAGCAATAAGGAAAGTCATGGAAAATATTGACATAAGGATTCTGTACCTTTCATAGAAACTATCGACCACCATGGTTTTACAATAACAATACTTTACTAAGTAAACCTAATTTAGTTCTGTGATTGAATTACAGCAGAGAAGACAGTGACATGTTATTGTCATATAGTCAGGAGCAGTCTTAGGTCAACTGGTGCCCCCCACCACACCACCCGGTGCCCTATCCTGGTCTACCTACACCAAATAAATACTGGAAAAGGGCCCCTGTTAGAGAGGCACACTAGATGGCCACCTAGTTGGCCTATGCCTAAGGTCAGCCATGCATACAGTTAGACTTTCGTTGGTATATGGGCTGCAAAGTGGCTCAGCAGTTAGTATTGTCACTTTACAGCAAGAAGTTTTCTGGTTCGATTCTTAGCTGAGGTGTCTGCTCTGCAAAATCTGTATACCCTATTTGTGTTCATGTAGGTTTTCTCTAGGTGCTTTAGTTTCTTCCTGTACTCCAAAGATGTGCAGAAGGTAGATAGGACACCCTAAACTGACTGTAGATGTGAGTGTGTGCTTGTGTGAATGTGCTATATGTAAGAAGTGTGGCAAGACTAGCCACCCACTTGTATGAACATTGGCTCTAGATAATTGTCATTGTTCAAGTGACATCCTGAGCCCATGTGCAAAAAGAAAAAAGGTATTGTGAATTTCATCAAAGTCTTTGATTTAATATAGCAGGGAAGAGTGGTTAACAACCAGAAGCTGGTGTGGTATTAGAGAAAGTGTTCTAAAGTGTGGAAAACTGGCTAGAGGTATAGGAACAGAGTTATAATGAGAGGGTACAATTATAAGAAATGGAGGTAAGTAGTGGAGCATTTATAACCCCTATAATGTGGGTTCCTATCAGAAGAGCAAACTCTTAAAATAGTGAATGGTCTTCTGTTGTATTGAAAACAATGAAACCTGACAATGTCAAAGGCACAGGGAAAAATATTGCTGGGCCGTTCTCAGGACTTTGCTGTTTTCTCCACTGTGGTGCAATCTTGGATTTGGTATATTTAAGTTGGGAGGGCTGTGTACATTTTGCTGATCTGTGCATTCAACATTGTCAGCTTTCATGTTTTTCAGTTTGACAGAAGAACGTTCGCTATTTTAAGCTTTCGCTCTTCTGATATAGATGCTATAATACTAATGCTCACAATACTAGTGATGGCAGCATGTATTTTAGACTGCTACTAAGATGGCATTAGGTTACTAAGAGGGTATTAGGTTATTAAGAGGGTATTAGGAACAGTTTTTGCTGAAGCAGAAATGTATTATGAAGAATATATAAAAAGTACTTCTGAACAATTCATTGCAGTGACAAATAAAGGCTTTTCAGAAACAGCGCAAATGTATACAACAATTCAGAAGCTAGAATTTCTACAACTCATGCAGACTAACTGCCTAATTGTCAGACTGTAGCAAATAAGTGGGACCTACTTATTGCAGACAAAGATAGCAAAAATCAATGCTGATACACTAGGACTAGCTATAAGGCAAACAGAACATTTGCGAGATATTGAAAATACAGAAATATTTTCTTGTAATGAGAATGTATTTCATTTTAAAATAAAAGGAACTCAAATCTCAGAACTTTATATCGTGCACATATATAAAGGATTGTAATAAGGTCTTTCCTCATTGTAGCTAATGTGTCTCTAAAAACTAATGTCTTTTGGCTTTTCCTGGTTAGCGATCACCACAGCAGAACTCCAATCTGCTAATGATTGGGAGTGGATTTTTACAGTGCCAAGGTGCCAGCCCAATGCCCAACCTTCAGAGAAGGCACACTCATTCACGCACGCACCTACCTGCATGTCTTTAATGTCACTCAACTGCGGGGAGGACATGCATACTCCACACAGAAGGTGCTCCAGCTGAGAATCAAACTAGAGAACCTCTTGCTGGGAGAAGACAAAGCTAACTGCTGCACCACCGTGGCCTCTGTAGCTAATGTGTCTCTGAATTGAAAAATACTGCATTGCAGAAACACGGCCTTTTTACGGCAGCCCTTAATGAGGCAGTGGGTTTCTTTCTGAATTCTCAGCCAAATTAGTATTTGGTTCTTCCGATATATGTATTAAGATCATTGTTAAGGAAGTTAATGATAATTTTTTCTGATTACAAGGGAAACGTATTCCATAATCTTGGAAAGTACTGTGTAATGTGCCTTATCATTTTTTATGTTATTGATACTCATTTTTAGTGTCAGGTTCCTAAAGTATAAAAAATTAAAGCATCCAGATACAGAAAAAGTTTATTATGCTAGCAAAAAGTATTTCTCTTATAGTCAGCTGGTAGTTTATATAAGTTGGTGGTTTATATGGTTGTATACGCATAAGATGGTTTCTTCAGTGTTCAGCTAACTCCAACCCTCCCTCCACCAAATTAAGTGATCAGTCACAAATACAGCTACTTATAACAGCCAACTGCGTAATATAAAGAAATTACTTCCCCTAATACCCCATTAATTAAATGTGCTAACTCATGTGCTAAACAACACAGATTAAGAAGATAGTGCAAGAATGATACTAACAGCTGCACAAACTGCATTCCCATTCTAGCAGTATAGAACATCAGAAACATGGTCATGGAAATGCAAAATTGATAAATCAGGAACAGAGAAATACCACCTGACTAAATGGATGCTGATTAAGGCAGTACATGTGCTGCATTTATGCTACCAAAATGGAAAAATAAATGGAATCCAGAATACTTGAAACATGTTAGTGACATAGTTGACAGGAATACTAATAATACACTTTATAAACACCAGCATGAAGTAGCACATAAAGAAAGGACTTGGATTTAGCTATTGGAACACTAAAAGCAACTATTTTAGGAAGCAGTATATCAGATAATTAACTGCACACTGAAGTGGTTTGGCAATTTAAGTTAGGCTTTTAAGTGGTACTGATTTAAATACAAATATTCAATTAAACGTGATTTGTGTTTATGGAAAATACACAAAATAAGATGAAGTTCATTGACAAATGGTTTATCTATAATGTTATGAAAATGTTTTTAATGTATTCCTATAATTTGTCATGTGATTTTTGTCATATATTCTGACTCCATGCTTGTGCAATATAAAAAAAAACTTGGCAGAATTTTTTAATGTTTTTAATGCTTTCACTGTGACTTGTCAAGTTATATCTGGAAGAAGTTGCAACTGAGCATAAACAACCAGCTGTACCTTCATCCAAATGAAAAAAACAAACATTAAAGCATTGTTACAGCAATGTAGGGTGCACTCCTCCCTAGTCCCTTATATACAGGCAAGCCCCTCATAACCCTGAATTTACACACACACACACACACACACACACACACACACACACACACACATATATGTATATATATATATATATATATATATATATATATATATATATATATATATATATATATATATGTATGTATATAATGGTCACACAGACAAGGAGAAGGGAACATTTCCCAAAAAGAAAGGAATTACTGCCAACACACACTTAGAAAGTGCATCAGCGGTGCTTTCTGTGATTTCTTATGGAAAATATGGATCAATGGGCTCAAGTTCACTGAGATAAAACTGACCAAATGGTACCTCATCCATCTTGGTGTAGGGAAGCCATCTTTAACCATTAAATCAAATCTGAGGAAGGACTTATTTGAATCATTTCTAACTTTGCATGCGTATAGTTACAAAAAAAATCATTTCAGTATTGCAGTGTTGAGGTTTCTTATTTTTTTCATCACTATCACATGAAAAATTAAGGATCCCCTTGTCATCTGAAAAGAGAAGCTACTATCACCAGACTGCCCATACTTGGTTTGGAACTGTACATCTTCTTACCTTCCTGTGTGGCCATACTAAAACCATCAACTGAAATTTTATGAAATTATTTTTTGTGCTGGTGGGATGCAGCATCCTGCACTGTATGATGGGGGCTCCATACCTACAACTTTAATTACAAAATATACTAACTCAATAAATAATAATCATAATATAATAAGTTACACAAAGATAGAGTATGCCTTCAGCTCTGAGTTACTGTATCCTTACAGTTAATATATATTTTTAACCAGGGTGGTGGGTACAGCCCTCACATCAATGGAGGGAGGCTGTGAGGTGGGCTACTGAAAACACTGCATACATTCTTCTCAAACCACTGATCTCAGTGTTGCAGGTTGAGTGTCTATGCATTACAATAAATATACTAAGGGTGCTTCTGTTTAGTAGTATGTTCATATGTATTTTTGAGAATGCATTGCATTTTTATAAATGAGCTGACTCCATTTATGATGTACAATATTCTATTCTATTCTTTTGCTTTGGCATACCCACATTATACTGTTGCAATAAGGGAAAGATGACAGACGACTTATCACTTAAGAGTCTGGGTCGCTCATTCTCTGACAGCAAGTTACTGCTTGTATGAGACTATAAGTGCCAGAAGCTAGCATTGAGTGAAAAGTATAAAATGTATCCAATGCTTTAGAGAAGTCTTACAAGAATGATATGACAACTTTGCTACATTTCAGATGCATGCTGATATGTTAAATAGCATCAAGCAAAGTGATGTTTGTAACGTGACCAGGTATAAGGCCACACTGGGTATTAGACATACCAGATTATTACTAATGAGGTATTGGAAGAGCCAAGCATGTATGCATTACTCTAAGATATTTGAGGAAATGAAAGGAGAACAATAGAGAGAGAACTGATGACAGCAACATCTCCTTATGGATACGTTTAATAATTACCTGTTTCCAGATTACCAGCACATATGATTATCTTATCAAATGACGAACACTCAAAAGAGCAAAAAAAATCAACAAAATAATAAATAAATAAATAAATAAATAAATAAGAACAAAAGCAAACAAAAAAAACATTATTTTATGGTGGGGCCAAGCCCTTCTACATACCTCCACCCCAAACCTCACACAATAGTGAGGAAAGCGTAAATTCCAAGACCATGTTGCATTGCAATCTCACAAACAGAGCAGTCCAGCAGCCAGAAAAATACAAAAAAAAGAATGTTCACTCTTTTAAGCATTTTCTGTTATGAACTGCAACGGTGCATACTGTCTTCTTTCAACACGACATTGTTTAGTATTAACAGAGTGTAGGCTATGAGCCTGGTTGAGGCTTTCAAGAATTCTGGGGTAAACTGTCACTGAAGACTGATCCATGTTTGTTTACAAAAGGCAGAAGTGCAGCACACTAAACTGCTCCCCTCAAAAGGTTGAGTCAAAAAGTGTAATTACTTTTCCATGTCTGTTAAATTTGATATAGTGACATTTTAGAGAATCCCCTTACTCTGCTGTACAACATTTTCTGAGTTGTTATATATAAATAAATGTAGGATTGTAAAAAAGTCCAAACTTACATGTCAGGGCTACAGTCCCTTCAAAATCATTTTTAAAGTGTTAGAATGAGTTTCAAGTGTTGATGTTCAGTTTAGAAGTTACACTTTGCATGTCATATTTTTGAAAGTCAAACTAGAGTTCTGGAAACTCCTGTCATATAATCAGTGGTAAAAGTAAAAAGTACGAAACCTATGGTATTGAGATAGCAAAAAAAATTACATTCAGAATCAGGGAAGCAATTTGTTGAATTTAAAGTCCAAAGTCAGAGGTGATAATAGCACAGATAACTTGAAGACTTGAAGTAATGGTCAGGCATGTGGCCAAGATTTGGGGTTGATCAGTGGTATTCCATTTTTTAATATATATATATATATATATATATATATATATATATATATATATATTTACATTGTATCTGTTGATTCAGAAAATAGTTTCTTTTTCTAGAGAGTAAAGAGGACTTAAACTGGCTGCTGGCCTCACAAAATAATTGTAGTAACTTGGGTGATTTCAGTATGGCTTTAACTTTTGTCGCGATCTAAGGAAGATTTGAAGTACTAATTCTGTACTTCCAAAGTGGAAACACATTAGGGAGAGTCTATAGATGGATATCACTTAAATATTGTTCTAACTTATCAGTGGTATATATTTCATGTCAAATAACTTTCAAGCAAAACACAGACCCAATACACAGCATAGAAACAAATTATTAAAACTGAATACTTCAAACCATATTGTTTTTCTTCAGACAATTTTCATTCAAACATTTCAGGACTTTCATAGAAAAAACTTATATCAACTAAAACTGAATGATTCTTTCAGCCAAATAAATAAAAAATAAGCTTTACTTATCAATAATGAGATACCTAACTAAAATAAACACAATTTATTAAAATACAAACATCTATATTTTACACGTATTTCCTTTGTTATAGTGCAATTTGTGCCTTAATTTTGATAGCAGCTACAAAAAAACTTATCATTTAAACTCATCTTTCTATAACCTTCCAAACACAATTGTTACTTGCATTCTGCTTATAAGAGCAGGTTATTAAAATTATGGTACTTATGTATTATCGCAACCAGATATGGAAGTTGTCCTACTTCCTAATGTTATGTTATGTTACGTTATGCTGAAAGTCATTTATCCTGCACTGGCAAGGGTTGTTTAAAGTGAAAATCACTTTCCTATCACCTCAGTTCTGCAAAAGGGACAGGAATACTGGCCCAATTCTACCTTCCGGTTTGTGTCCTTTACTGCCGTAACTGAGGCTAAGAATTGGTTAAGGCATACATTTTCATCTTGCCTCTAATGTCAGGTACCCAGGCTTTTCATTACTGGGTTTCTTTACAGGTGCATTTTTAAAGTTGTTATTTTGCTGTGACTTTAAGTAGGGCTGAAATAAGGTTCTGGAAGACATTTTTCTCCCATGCTTTCATGTCTTATTTTTAAAGTGTGTGTTTTTTTTTTGGGTTTTTTTTTTGTGGTTTTACAACACTGCGATCCTGACTAAGTGGCTTTCGGCTCAACACAGGGTAGAATCCCCATGTTTTATTATGCCCTGTCAAATGTGATTTATTATATTACCTGTCTCTGTCCTAATACACAATATGCATGTGATTATCCACTACATGATTGTGTCTGTTGATGTGTGCTGCATATTATCCAGAAAGTAACTGTAATGGACACATTTGACAGGGCTATGATTTCCCATTTGGAATGTCAGTCCTGAGTGCCTCACAAACCTCAGCTGTGAATTTAAGTAGTACTGCTTTTCACAGGACTACCCTTGCCGACTCCTGTAATAATGAGAAAGTTGAAATTTATGCGAATACATAACAGACTCAGAACTATGCCTCAAGTATTTGGCAAACTGTTCATTCACACTTAGCTGATTGGGATGCTTTTTGATGTTACCAGTGATGTAATATGGAGAACATAGTGTTCTTTTAGGGGAAACATGTGAGACAGGGGTTTTCAACTACCTTTTGTGACAGCAGTGGGTGGTGGTGCTCTCCACAGGTGAGCTTTTCACTGGTGATAGGGCATGTAGCAATTAAATCATTAATCATTGCATTTCAGACCTTCACAACCATGTTAAACCTGTAAATATCCACATTTGTGACCATATTTCCTGTTTCGGAATCTGGTTGCAATAATATGTAAGTACCAAAATTACTATGCCACCTCCTTTAGAAATCATAGTTCATGTGCCTGAATGCAAATGCTTTCTGTTTCTAAGTACACACATCATAGCATTTTGTTAGAGTATTACTGCTATTACACTTCTCGTCATATGCTCCATGATGCAGTCGTGTAATGCTCTCTCTGTTTTATACACTTAAAATATTTACATATTCAAGTTTCTAAATAAATGACTTTTCTAGTTTTCCAGTTTGCATAATTATTGCAAACAAATTTAAATCCATTTTCTGGATAAAAAATATATCAATTAATTTATAAGCGAACATACCCTTATCCTTAACAGAAGTTCTTTCATACAACCCCTTTCTAATAAATATTCTTTTAAATGCTGATCTCATCTATACATAAAAAGGGGATATCACCTAATGCAGTCATACAGTGGAATTCAAAAAGGTTACTGGCAGCAGTAAGCCCTTCTACCACTGGTGGTAACCTTTTCTGATTCAGAGGCAGCCCTACCCCAATGCTGTACCACAAAGAGGTGAAGTTTCAGTGTGGGCAGTCTCTGTGGCCTAACACAACTGCTAATGAGGCATTCCAGGGAAGCAGCCTATGTGAGTTAGCCACATGCCTACACCAAGAAATGCTTGCATTAAGGCATTTATTTAGTCAAGCAATTCAGAGAATCATGTGGCTGCATGTAAGCTTAGCCAAAAGTTCATATTCACCCATTATTTTAATGGGGACATCACATTTCAGGTAAGTGCTGGTGAATGTTGCAGACAGTTTTGGTGGAGGTGTGCCTGTGTGCATTTGTGTGGCTGCATGTGTGAGCATATGCAGATGCAGATGCATGAATAGTCTCAGTTGTGTGCATGTGTGTGTGTGTGCGTGCGTGTGTCTGTGTCTGTGTGTGTGTGTGTCTGTGTCTTTGTGTCTGTGTGTTTGTGTGCATGTATGTGTGTGTGTACGTGTGTATGTGTGTCTGTCAGGGTGGTTGGAGTAAGGGGTTAGTTAGCACATAGGTAGGGTAGGGGTATGTGTATGTATGGGTGAATGGGTGAGTGTATCACTGAGTGCTATCAGGTGAGGAGGGCTGTGTGTGTGTGTGTGTGTGTGTGTGTGTGTGTGTGTGTGTGTGTGTGTGTGTGTGTGTGTGTGTGTGTGTGGGTGCATGTGGGTGTGGGTGTGTGTCTGTGTGCACCTCTTTGCATGTATTTGTGTTTGAATATGTGCATGTGTGTTGGGCAAATGACTGAGGGGGTGCTGATGCATGAGCCACCTAGGTGCATACTACATAAAAATGCTGATTAGAAGTAGCAGTAACACCATATAATTCACAGACATGCATATTAACTTTCCTCACTGCATCTAATGTGTCCCTGAATTGGATTTGCCATAATCACAGACATAGTCCATTTTGGTCGCAGCTCTTAATACCAGTGGTGGGATTTTTCTGAATCCCAGGGAAAGTTTTTCTATTTTATTACTTAATGTATCACAATTTCTTTTAACATCTCTGATATTTTTACTTGCAACATAATATTTACTGAGTATAAGCAGTTTTATTACCGCATTCTGACTTCTCTTCTTAAAGTCCTAATTCATCATATTCATACTTACACAACGTTGTATCATTTTACTTTCTTCTTCATTGCTAATTTCAGTAAACTGTTTACATAGAACATCTTTGGGAAATCTTATTTGCAATAATCTTAATTTTTCTTTCCTTATCTACATTTCATCAACATCTTTCATTGTAAGGAGAATAAAACAAAATACGGAGCAAACACCTTCTGAAAAAGCAGCAATTGATAATAAAAGGAAAAGTTCAATACTCAGAAGGTGAACCAAGGCATCAGCAGCGATAATACAAGTAGTCGGTGCAGATAAAAACCACACAGTTCTCTTCACATATAGTCTCTCCACCAATAAACCACTCGCAAGGCAAAACAGCTTTCGTAAAAAGGCAGTTTTATTGAGTAAGCGCTTTCACCAACACGGCTTCTTCAGACTCAAATACAAATGACTGAAGCACACATAATATACTGTTAAAACCAGTAAAAAAGCGGGAAACAACTCAATTAAGCAATTAGTGCAATAACAATCAATTGAATTAAAAACTTCACTTTATACACAGGGTACTAAAGCCAGTATAATGCTTTAAAAAGTAATGTAATACTTTAAAAACATTCAATAAATGTAGAATAAACCAACAATAATAGAACATTACTAAAACATACTTCTCAATAAAATATATAGGATCTATTTAATATATAGGAATAGAGAATAAAAAACTGAGTATAGGTTAATAAGCCTTCAATCTTCTTATTTTCAAAAAGGGTCTGACAGAAACCTTAGCATTAAGGCCTGGTGGAACGTCAGATCTCAGTTTGATAATCCACATGTTTTCCCTATTCTCAGTGTGTGTTCTGATATCTCCACCTCTAATATTGGCATTAACATGTTCAACTATCCTAAAGGTAAAAGTATGCTGAATCCCAAACTCAGATACATGTTTGGCCAGTGCATTGCTAACATGCCCCATCCTGATGCTGTATAAATGTTCCCGTATGCGATCCTTGAAGCATCGATTAGTCTTCCCTATGTAGAAAGACTTACATAGGGAACAGGTAGCAAGATATATGATATTTCTGGACAAGCAATTGCCATTAACTTTAAAGAAATGCTGACGTGAACTGAAAGGATGAATAAACAAAGTAGAGGGGTTGATATAAGAACAAAAACTACAACTGCCACAACAGCGTGTTCCGCTTTGTTGAATACTAGATCGTAGGTTCGTGGAACCTCTATCACATAATAACCTTTTTAAATTCTTTTTATTCCTGTATCTAAACTGGGGGGCATCACCTAATATTTCTCTGTAGATTCATACATGACTTCATGTTCCCATTCAGCCATAAATAAGTTGGCGTAGCTATTGGCACACGAAGTGCCCATAGCCACACCATCTCGCTGTAGGAAACATCTACCTTGAAAGTAAAATATATTATTAGATAAAACTAACTGTAATAATGACATTATTAAATGAATTTTCATATCAGACATTTCAGATGCCCGTTTTAAGTGGCGGCAGACTTTGTCAATACCAACTTGGTTAGGGATTACTGTAAATAGGGACTGAACGTCCATGGTGACAAAAATAAGGCCAGCTATATCTTGTATATCACTAAGACTAGCATAAAGGTCAAGTAGAAATTGCTTTGTATCTTTCAAAATAAATGGGTTACTATCTACTATGGGTCTTAAATGATTCTCAAGATAAATCGAAGACGACTCAGTTACCCACCCCCTACCAGCCACAATTGGTCTCATAGGGGGGTTTCGTGGATTTTTATGTACCTTGGGCAGGCCATTAATTAAGGGAATCATTGGAGTGGGTACATCCAAAAACTGAAATAGAGAAAGGTCTATCACATTACTATTTAAAAGACCTAATAGGAACATATGGACCTTATGTGAATAGAACTGCACCATATTAAAAGCTATAGGCTGATAGAATTGTTGATTACTCAACATGGAAAACATCCTGTTCACATAATCATCAGTATCCAACACCACTATGCCACCCCCCTTATCTGCTGGCCTGATGGATAATGATGCATCCTTACTTAGCCCATGTAGGGCGCTTCTCTCTGAAACACTTAAATTGTACCTAATAAAAGGGCGTCTATTAGTGTCCCTCAGTTTATATAAGTCATCCTCAATGAGCTTACTGAAGGCTGCTAGGAGTGGATGCAATTGTGGTGTAAAAACGCTAGGTCTTTGAAAGCGTTTATTATTCACAGATACAGTATTATTACCAAAAGTTAAGCGTAGAGATAAATTCCTTACATATAGCTTAAAGTCTCGCACTGTCTCTTCGAAGACACTACTTGTAGTGGGTATAAAGGACAGCCCTTTTGACAAAACAATTAATTCATCTGTAGTCAAAGAACGTGAAGAAAGATTCAAAACTAAGTCTTCCCTTTCCCATTTACTTCCCACATTTTCTTGATGTTTTTGTTCGGGAGACATTCTGATGACATCTTCCGTTTTTGTCTCCCTCTGCTCTGTGATCTCATATAATTCACAGACATGCATATTAACTTTCCTCACTGCATCTAATGTGTCCCTGAATTGGATTTGCCATAATCACAGACATAGTCCATTTTGGTCGCAGCTCTTAATACCAGTGGTGGGATTTTTCTGAATCCCAGGGACAGTTTTTCTATTTTATTACTTAAAGTATCACAATTTCTTTTAACATCTCTGATATTTTTACTTGCAACATAATATTTACTGAGTATAAGCAGTTTTATTACCGCATTCTGACTTCTCTTCTTAAAGTCCTAATTCATCATATTCATACTTACACAACATTGTATCATTTTACTTTCTTCTTCATTGCTAATTTCAGTAAACTGTTTACATAGAACATCTTTGGGAAATCTTATTTGCAATAATCTTAATTTTTCTTTCCTTATCTACATTTCATCAACATCTTTCATTGAACTGTTCCTAATTGCTAAAAGAAATAATGCTTTCAGAATACTATTCTTCACATGAAGTGGGTGACAGCTGAGCTATAACAAGGTTTAAATGCAACTGCAGACTTAGGATACAAAGCATATTATAATAATTGTCCTTATAAATTACCACATCAAAAATATAGTTCCACTACAATTTTCACCAAAATATTCCATAATATATTTAATAACAGGTTCCAATTATGAGTGTTCAGTTCCAATGATATAAAAGCTATCATCAACGAATCAGAAAAATAATTTCAATCTTTTTTTTTAAATTCTTATTATCTGAGAATAAGGTCCTGTACTCCTCATAGGCTCGATAACTACAGGCATGCACTGGTGTTACTTACATGCCTATTATCATAGCATGTTGTTAAAGGTGGGTCTATATCACTTTATCGAATACTCACATTGTTGAACCAATATTAATCGCACCCACTTTGTCAAAAACTTAAAGTTATCGAATGGCTGTTTAATCAAAGTTTTTTATAGGGAAAAACAATACTTGGCCATAATCGTGAATCTGCCCTTTTTCCCACTGTAGTGTTGATCTTGAAGTTGGTATATTTAGTTAGGGAAGGTGTGGAGGGTGCACCTCCCCACACTGAGGGGTGTAGGAGGCAAAGCCCCCACTTCGGTGGGTTTTACATTTTTCGAATTTTGTCACAGGTGGTAGTTTGGCCAGCCATTGTTTTTCCCTATGAAAAACTTTGGTTAAACAGCCATTAGATAAAGTGAGGTTTTAACAACGTGGGTTCAAATAATAGTGGCTCAACAATGTGAGTATTCGATGAAATGATATTGACCTGTTAAAGGAATACCTTCTTTCATATTCAAAAATATTATGCTTTAAAATAAATTCATAAAGTGTAACACATTTTTGACCCTAATGTAAGTATTTACTATTTCACAATTGCTAGTCCATCTTTTAGCGTGGCCTGGCAAGTAAAGAATTAAAATCAAAACATATCTGCCTCCAGTAGCTCTACATCTTAAATCTGCAAAATCCCATGTCATTAATGAATGTATTTTGTTATGGAATCAATATCTCCAAAGAAAAATCTAGAAAGAGTGGCATATAATATGTGATATAAAACACACTTGCAATAAGAATTTTGGAAATCCATAAATTGAAAGCAATTAAAAAGTGCTTGCTAAGAAGAAAATGATGTAATTTTTCAGACTGCAATCCTTCTGTAAGCCAGGCAATAGCATTCAATTACATTTCTCTACTCACAAGCATATACATTTTCTCATCATACAGCATTGCCCATTGCGGTAATATAATATTCTTTATTCAAAACCACTACCCCCATAAATTGCTTCATTAATAACAATCTTACTATTCTTAATTAAACCACTTAAAGTCATCCTTCCATTTTTACTACATTTACGTTGTATTGAAATTTGGCCATATTTATGCTTTGAATTTCACTCTCACATATTTCAGCAAATAATTTCATTGTCATTTCATTAGGTGGAATAAAAATGGAAGTTTTAGGTATACTCCATATTTTTGTTCAGAATAATTTACCTTATCTGACCAACACACTTTAAATTTTAAACATAAAAGGATAAATCTAGTAATACACCTACTATACCTACCATAGGTTGGGGTATAAAATTAAGTTCCTTATTTAATAAACATACTTCATTATTATTAAAATTATGGTCAGATCAGTGAGATTTATGATTCACCCATTCTTGTCCTTTCTTTTATTTCATTCTGTGGGGAAAACCTTGTTCTTCATGACCACCACAAGAAAAGGATTTTCTCTCTGTTTTATATATATATATATATATATATAACTATATATAACTACATACATATATATGTGTGTGTGTGTGTGTGTGTGTGTGTGTGTGTGTGTGTGTGTGTGTGTGTGTGTCAGTCAAGGAAATCCAGTATCATTATTAATATTGATTTGAAACCTTAAGGTGGTGGGTGTTAATTAATTAAGTTTAACAAATTACCTATTTTTAATAATCTTTTCACTATTTTCCTCAATGGTAACTTTCTTAACAACATATAAGTAATTAGTTGCAACTTTTTATCACATTTGTTTGCATTTTCAAGATTTATATTTTTATATTCATTTTATATTTATACAATGTCTTTTCAAATCACAACTGTTCATGTGCCATTTAAAAATATATCCATTTTAGCTTTCCAAAGTTATCCTCATCTTTCTGAAATTCCTTGTTTTAATGGCTTTCAACTTTTCATTTAGAATATGTTCAAAGTCTCTGTTAATTTCACAAAATTCACCGATTTTTTATGTCCCAGCAATCACACTTCCAAATTAACTTCAAATTTATAATTTTCAATCTCTGTTCTAGTAAATATTTCCTAATCAAATTCATGTATTTCATACTGACCTCTAAATTAATATGTTGTATTCCTTAAAAAGCTCCAAATTCTTAGCACCACAACCAGAAAATTTGCCATTTTGAGATAAAGCACATCAAAACACTGTTCATTTTTATTGCATGAACAGATCCTTCAAAGCTGGTTGTCCATTATTAGAAATTATCATCTCATTAATTGCAAATATGTCCTAAGTAGAGTAGAGGTCAATGCACAAGTAAATATGACCAGGCTTTCTGTGTTTCCATTTGGAAGCCATTACATTTTGAGGAACAAAACTGGTAACTCACTTCACATGAGTCCAGTTTATCGAGTGTATGAAATTATTGAAATGTATACTATCAGATTTTTTCATATTTGTTGAAAAACAGTATCAGTACGTTTACAGGTCTTAGTATATATGGGCTTATAGATCTCAGTACAACACAAAAGACAAAAATAGAAAGATGCCCTCTCTAAGTATCACCCTTCATATCTTCATTTGTGATGCTGTAAGGTGCATATGTAAGGACGATCAATTCTATTATATTGCAGAAGCAAAAGCTTCATCAAATTCCCCTTCTCCCCAATAGTCTAAATCAACTTCCTAGGAAAACTACTGACCTACTGTTTCTAAATATAAACTGTAGAAGTATCCCCAACAAAATCCATGACCTGCACACCTGTCTTTCTCTATACCTGCCAGACATAGTGGTTATAACTGAGGCTTGGCTAAAGCCACATATCAACAACAATGAAATTATTCCCTCAGGATACAATATACTAAGGAAGGATAGGAAGGACAAAAAAGGTGGTGGCATTGCTATATTATTTAAAAACCATCACACAGTGCAGATACTAAGTATACAATATTCCTGTGTTGACAATGCAGAAATATTGTTCACCCAACTGCCACTCAACTCCAAAAAACTAATAAACATAATTGGATGGTAAATACCTCCCAGCAACAATATACCCCTCTAGAAAATCTGCTGCATTGGTCCTGCTTATCTCTCCAAAATGAAACCATCATTCTGGGTGATTTTAATATAGATTGGTTATCCTGCAACTCTTCCCCCCAACAAATCATATTCATCTCCATGGCTTTATCCAAGCCATCCAAACTCCAACAAGAATTGACAAGACAACTAAGTGGGAATCAATCCTTGAGTGGATTCTAACTGATAAACCTAGCCACCTCTCTCTTGCAGGTTGCCTCCCCGATGGTTTAGGTGACCATTTGCCAACCTTCCTTATATGACAATGCAACCATAATCCCAAAGGTACGCCATCTGCCAACCTTCTTTCTACGACAACTCAACCATAATCCCAAAGGTACAGTCTAACATTTTAGTAGAAAGAAAAAGAACTTTAACCCCATCAATTTCATAGTAGAAATAAAACATTGCAATACCTGGAATTAAATGAGGCAGTTACTTACTTTAATAACACCTTCTTAAATGTATTAGATCTTCACGGCCCTCCTAGAACCATAGGAACCAGATCTAATCTCACTCCATGGCTTACCAAAGAAACCAAAGCCTTCCTTTAAGCTTGAGATAAAGCATGGGATCACTGGAAAACTGTTAAGTCCCCAACTGCAAAACAAAAATATCAGGAGCTTAGGAATAAAGACAAGAAACTAGTAAAACTTGACAAAATTAATTACTACTCCAATCTTCAAATCAAGCGCCAAAATAGCCCTCAAAAAGTTTGGGCAGCCAATAAATTACTACTACCAGGCAAAACTGGTACCCCCTCTCCCACCTTAGTAAATAACTCTGACAGCATTCCCACTCAATTTAATAAATTCTTTACTGAAACAAAACTGACACTAGCCAAACAACAGAAAAATCAACACACACACTTCCTCTGAACCCATCACTACTCCCATAAGGAATAGCTCCTTCAAATTCTAGTCATTCTGTATAGATAGGATAAAAAAGTACTTCAAAAAACTTAAACCCACTACTCTGGCCACTGACAAATTACCAGGGGAATTCTTAAAAACAGTTTCCGATGCAGTGGCCTACCCTATAGCCATTCTAATCAACAGATCCCTCTCAGAAGCCACCATCCCAGAGATATGGAAAATATCTCACATCATGCCCCTACATAAAGGAGGTAGCTCTCACAGAGCTTATATACTACTGACCTATAGCAATTCTATCCCCTTTAGCAAAAATCCTTGAAAAGTGCATACACTTCCAAATGATTCAATACTTGCACACACACAGGCTCTTATTAAACACCCAGCACGGCTTCCAACACTTCCATAGTACCACCACTGCCTTATTGTCCTTCTCCAATACAGTAAACCCTCATAAATGCTGGTAAATTTGTTTCTGCCACTTTCCTTGACCTCTCAAAGGCCTTTGATATTGTTAGACATGACATTCTTATCAAAGAACTGTCTGACATAGACTCTCTCTTCCCGCCATAACCTGGTTTCAGAGCTATTTAGCTGGCCATCAGCAAGCACTCTTGTGGAAACAAGAACTTTCCCCCTTCTCCCAGTTAATCTTGGTGTTCCCCAGGGTTCTATTTTAGGCTCTCTGTTGTTCACCCTCTATAACAATAAGCTTCATTCCTCCACTCCCAAAGCATTTGTCATCTAATACGCTGATGATTCTATGTTAATTTGCACAGCTTCCTCACCACAAGAAATTCACACATTAACTCAGAAATCTTTCCTCTCTATAAATACATGACTATCCAATATCCAACTCATCCTAAACCCTGCTAAAACCAAACTATTATTCTTTAAACCCACTAGGTCCACCTCATCAACTCCTACCTTTAATATCATGTCCAGTAACAAAACTACTATCTCTCCCATAGAGCACACCAAACTGCTGGGCATGGAGATTGATAACAATCTAAGATTTTATATTCATATTTCTCAGACCATCAAGAAAGTTCACAAAAAACTAGGTACCCTCTATAGAAATAGACACTTCCTTACCCAACAAACAAAAGCTACTATATCTCAAACTCACATTATTTCTACCCTCCTCTATGCCTCACCCATTCTCACCAACCTTAGAAAAGCAGACCTAGCTAAGCTTGACTCCTGCTATAACAAAATAGCTAGATTTGCCTCTGACTCCCATTTAGATCTCACCACTGCTCATCCTTGAAGCTGCTCAACTGGCTGGAACTTCCTCAACTCCTACATTACAACCAACTCTCTCTGGCCCATAAAATTTTATATCAACCAGAAAAAAACCCGGCATTGCAAAGCCTACTTCACCTCCACACCAATAATAGAATTCTTTGCTCCAGTAACAAACTTATTCTCACAGTAACTTAGTCAAATAATACAGCAGGTGATGCCCTCTTTTCTAATTATGTATCCAAAATATGGAATGCTCTACCCTATACACAACTACTATGAGATGCCTCATACAATTTAAAAAAGCATTAAAACTGCATCTCACTAATAACTGGCTATGCTCTTGCACTTCACCAGACTAGACTCTCCACTATGTTCGACCTTACACCACCTTAACTATCTCACACCTCAAGAGGAACAGATAGGTATATTCTATTACTGTAGAAATACATACAATATAATAAAATCGATTGTTATGGTTTAGACCCCAATAACCTTTAAGAAGTTGTTGGTTTACACATGACTCCCTCCAGCAATGATTGAGGTCATTTTATATATATATATATATATATATATATATATATATATATATATATATATCTTTAGACTAATGAAACTATTACTGTAAGATTTCTCTGTTTTCACTAATTGTGACTGCTGTGTCTGAATATATTACTATTAATTAAGACTCACTGCATTTTATATCTTTTTGTATCTAAATATACTTTGTAAACTTTGTAGTTTTTTTTTGGTTACATGTTATATGTGTGGAGCTTTTTTCCACGGACCTCCACTGAAAATGGATCTGTGTCCAGTGGATTATCCCAGTTAACAAATGTAAAATAATAAATAATAAAATAAATAAATCTTGTAGGAGGAGCGATGCATTTTGTGTGTGTGTGTGTGTGTGTGTGTGTGTGTGTGTGTGTGTGTGTGTGTGTGTGTGTGTGTGTGTGTGTACATGCATGCAAGACTAAAGACTGCTAGTGTTAGATGATTATACTTATACTTTGACAATTTCCAATCAATGCCCAGATCACTTAGTATGTCGATCATTGGAGTTCACACCTGAAGAAAACCAGGGCAGGTTCAATTAAGGAACTGAAGAATAAAAAGCTATGGGAACATAGCTTATGGCAAAAAGAAAGAGATTAATGACTTTATTGAATTTAAACTAATAATGAATGGATTCTTCATACACATAATATGGAATTTTTATTTTAGATATAGAGCAAAAAAATAATAAAACTGCTAGCAGCCCATTTATATTTCCAATCAAACTGCAGGGTGCTACACTCTGGTGGATCATTTACTGATCTAGAATGTTTTATGTATATAGATGAAAAGCTATGGCATCAGAAAAGTTAAGTAAAGTATGTCCGAGCTTACTGGAATTCTGTTATTGGTGCATGGGCCTCAGCTGAGGTCGAAAGTAAAATAAATGATGAAAAGAATGCAGTGTTTATTTATGCATACATGCATGTTATATAATTAATTAATTAATTAATTAATTAATTAATTAATTAATTGCGTATTTATTTTTTTTATTTGTGATTTCTGGACTGGGTTAAGTCTACTACGTTAGTGACCTATTTTCAAAGGAGACCCAATGTGGTATTCATGCTGATTAAAAGAAATTTAGCCAGGGTACCAGGGAATTTCCCCTCATTTGTCAGTAGTTGTTTTTAGCAGTATGGCAACTGTTAATGCAGCAAATAATTAGGTGACTGATAAATTTGGAGCCTGGAGAACTGTGAAGACAACAGTTACTAGAGACAGATATACAAAGACTCCTTGGGTTAGGTGTTATGGCCTAAAATCGTGTACCAAATTCTAGCAACTGAAAATATTGTGAAGACTGGGGATTTTACCATGGTCTAAGTCCTCAGTTGGCAGCTTGGTTACCCATACATGATGAAATCAGATGTTTTGTAGAGGAAGAACAACCTGTTTTGGTTGTAATCAGCAATTCCTGGAAACAGCTAGTTACACGGCTAATGCTTCATATTAGAGGTTATTTGCTAATATAGTGAGAAGCTGGACAGAGGACCAGGAACTTCCATGATGTTGTAGCAGCCTGGATCAATGTAAAGTCTTATTAAGATTCAGATATCTTCATTAGGGCCCCGATGGATAGTTATATCTTTTAGAATAAAATAATAGCTCCACTTGGATTGACAATTCTGTTTCACTTTAAATATATAAAGAATTTATGATACTTTAGAAACAGAAACAGTCTTGCAAACTAAAGAATAAAACTTTAATTAGAAGCAAACATGCACCATGGCTACACTTTGTGTTATTTGATTAACAACTAAATAGAAAGTGTAAGGTGCAAAGCTGGTCAAGAAATACATATTTAACAGGGCATGTGTGCAAAAAACAACTGGATCTGGGAAGATATTGAGGTGCTGTTTAGAGTAAAGGGACATTTAAAACATGTTGATAATCAGATTTTTGTACATAACAATAGTAGTAAACATGTCCAGACAGATGCAGGTGTACCAAAGTAGTGTTTTCTTTGTAGTAAAATATGACATTTTAAGTGAAATTGTCCTGATTACCATGTGAAGGGTATCACCAAACAAGTCACAATAAAGAGAATTGTAATAATATCCTAATTAAGTGTGGGGAAGGTCATTGTTGTGTGGATTATCCTCCAAAAATCAGCACAACAATGATGATGATGAAAATGAAAAGGAAGCAATTAAGTCTCATAATTGTATCCAGGTCATGGAGAATTTTCTTAAGGTGGCACTACTCACCCTAGGGCTGAGGAGGGCCATCCTGAAACCTCTGTTTCATTATTAAAATCTTATGTTGCATTGGATAATGAGGCTGTGAATCATAGGAAAGAAATTGCAACAGAAGGGCAGATAGAGAAAAAAGAAATCTTAAAGAAATAGAAGAGCTATAGACAGACGGAGGTACAAAACATGAAACTGGTTTCAAATAGTGCTAACCGTTGGATTTCAAATGTTCAGAGACACTGATTTTCATTGTTTCCAGAAAGAAATACTGGTAAATCCTGGTTTTGGCTGTGACATTTATATGTTCCATGGAAAGTATCTGAAAGAGAACAATGCTATTGAACTAAGCCTTCTAGATTATCAGTGGGAATGGTAAGCACTAGGTAGCCTATCCCCCACGGGAAGAGTGAGTTTTGGCCCAGAAATTGTAGTTTATTTGGCCTTTTGGGCAGTTTTCCATCTCTTTCAACTTGCTCTTAAAAGCTTATGTTTGTACTTGTTCCCCATCTTTCCTGTAACTGGTCTAGTCCAGGTACAGATTTGCTGTATCCAGGACTCTTTGTAAGCTTCTGAGTCCCCCAAGCCTTTCTGTGTTGAAGGGAAGTCTTCTAGCTTATCACTGGGAGTTGTAAGCATTAGATAGCCTATCTGCCACAAAAGGAGTGGTTCTTGGCCCAGAAATTGTAGCTATTGGCTGTTTGGGCTGTTTTTTCCATCTCTTTCAACGTTCTGGTTTAAAAGCCACACTTGCTCTTGTTTCCCACCTTTCCTGTAACTAGCCTACTCCAGATACAGAGTTGCTATATCCAGGACTGTTGGTAAGCTTCTGAGCCCCACAAGCCTTTCTGTGTTGAGGGAAAGCCTTCTAGCTTATCAGAGGGAGTGGTAAGCACTAGGTAGCCTGTCTACCATGAGAGGAGAGGTTCTTGGCTCAGAAATTGTAGTTTATTGACCATTTGGACAGTTTGTCCATCTCTTTCAACTTTCTGGTTTAAAAGACCACATCTGCACTTGTTTCCCATCTTTCCTGTAACAAACCTACTGGGTTGCACTAGAAAGCCTTAAACTGATACAAGCCTTCTACAAGCCTTCTAGCTTAAAAGAGAGACTTTGGAGTGATTAAGTATCAGTTTTCTGTACTTTCTTGCTGTACTTAACTGTTTTCTGCCTAAACACAGATTTTCCAGCATTTATTGTGATTTAAAAACTTGTTTTTTTCACATATTGTACTTATTTGACTGCCTGCACTTTTGAAAAGTTTTTTTTTTGTTTAAATAATTTGTTTAACTGTTGAAGGCTACACACTAAAGTGCGATAGCCTTTTCTGATTGTCTGTAGTCGTTTAAAGCATATTTTTTACTGTTTTTGCCTTATCTTTCCAAAAAAACAAACAAAAAAAAAATTCCTTGTTTCCCACCTTTCTAAGCTAGTATAGTCCAGTTTTCTGGCTAGTGCTGAATTCAGGCTGTGAGTTGCCTATACCTTACTTGGATAGAAGGAAGTTTCTCTGTTCACCTGTGAGAGAGGGGAGCTTTGAGCAACCTATTTGTCCCTGGAGGAGTGTTTCCAGACCAGAAGTTAGTAGTTTATTGGCCATTTTGGGCTAATTTCTATCTCTTTCATTTCCCTACTATAAAAACCACGTTTGCATGGTTTTGCGCACCGAGCAGTGCTGGTTAGCTACAGTTAAATTATTCCCGGCTCCATTAAGTCTCCTCTTCAGTTTTTCCCTTGAAACTAGTCTAACTCTCAACCTAAGCACTCAAAAAGCATTTTACAACCCAGCACTTGCTCAGACCTAATAGCAAGCACTAATATACCCTGACACTGATTGCCCAGCATGGCAAGGCTCTTTATTCACCTCTCACCAACCAAGCAACTAAGCAGCTCACCCTACTATTCAGGCATGACCAAAGGGCAACTTCAGGTGCACTCTCCAGTCCAGCTGGTAAATCTGGGTATCCTGAGGCAATGTTACAACTGCCTCATGTACACAGACAACCCTTTCCTCCTACCACAAAACACTAACATATGCGAGAGATGCAGTTATACAGCCAAACTGGAAGCTAAGCTGTCTCCACCCAAGACTGGAACAGACAGTCAAAAGGAGAAGGTTAACACTTGCACCACAACTCCAGCCACACACAGACCTACTAAAACAGCACTGGCAAAAAATACACATAAATACACAAAATCATACTCAGAGGCTCTAAATAAAAACCTGAAAAAGCATCAGAGACCTCCAAAGCAGACACCCAAACAACCTGCACTTCCCATCACAAACCAGACAACACATAAAACACAAAATCAGTGTGCCCCACAATTACAGCCCTTAAGGTGAAATAACATACCTAACACACTAGCAATAGGTGACTCTATAGTCAGGCACACTGACATCCCACTCACTAGGCTGAACAAGCAGAAGGTTACTGTTAACTGCCTGTCAAGAGCCAGAATCCGCCACATGACACAAGCACTTAGGTCACTCCAGAACAAGTACGAATATGACTCTGTCATTGTTCATGTTGGTGTGAATGACCTGAGACGTACCTCCCTGGACTACATGAAAAGAGACATGGAAGAGCTCTCTGATCATGTAGCCCAAGCTGGTATGACCATGACCCTGAGTAGCATCCTGCCCTCGCCAAAAATGATACCTCAGTATAAAGAAAACATTATCAATTTCAACAATTGGCTAAGCTTCTGGTGTCATTCAAAGGGAATCCAGTGTCTGTCAGCCTGGGACGACATGCTCGACAAGCCGCATTGTTTCGCAAGAGACGGCTTGCACCTGTCACCCCTAGGCTTTCAAATACTGGCCAAGGCTCTTGCTGTCCCCATCGTGTCTTTTTTAGGCAAGGCTCAAAAGTCAAACCCACCTCCATAAACAGCACAATTAACAAAAAACTGAGGGTTATGCTACTCAATGCCAGGAGTTTAAATCTCAAAATGCACATGCTCAAAGCACTCCTCAGTATGGAGAACGTCGACATCTGTGCAGTAACTGAAACCTGGTTCAAGGCTCCAGAGAGCATCCCAGCACTGCCAGGCTACAACTCATACCACACGTTTCGGCCACAGAACACAGACCAAAACACAAAAGGAGGGGGGTGTATCCATATTCATCAAGGATACCTACATCTCCAGGTTAGTGGCGCAGCATGAGCCGTCTGAGATCATCCATGTGCAACTAACATCGGGCGAATCTGCAATGCAAATTGTGGCCTGCAACAGATCACCCTCCATGACCCAGGGCCACCACTCCACCTTTCTGGAGACACTGGAAAACATGAAGGTCCTACCGAGCACACTGATATTGGGCGATTTCAATTAACTACTCGAGTACAAATTCTCAGGCCCAGCGCTTCCTGGAATTCATCAACTCAAATGCCCTGGATCAGCTGGTAAACTCCCCTACCAGAGGTGAAAACATATTGGACCTGGTCATCACCAATATGGACGACAGGTGTTCCACACCAGAGGTCAACCCGTCACTGGTTAGATCAGACCATAAACTAATCACTCTGGATGTCCACACCCCCACCACCACCCCCAACTAAGGAAACCACAGTAAAAAACTTTTCTAAAGCAAACTTCACCTTACTTAAGACAGAGGTGGTAAGTTTCACAGCCCCCACTCTAAAGGATAATGCTGCCCAAGATGCAGACACCTTTACAAATGCACTCTATGAGCACCTACAAGGATGCATGGATTGTGCCATCCATAGCAAAACCAAGACTCACTCCTCTAAGAGAAGGAAACCAGTTTGATGGACCCCTGCAATAAACAGGCTATACAATAGAAGAAGGAAACTAGTTCAGAAAAAAAGCAAATCCCAAGAAGGAAAGACATCCCTGATCAGTATCAGTAAGAAACTAAGGTTCCTCATGAAATCATCCAAGGCTAACGTCGAAAGAAAAATAGTCAAGGATTCAAAAGATAACCACAAAGCCTTCTTTAGCTATGTTAAGAATCTAAGTGGCAACTCGCAGATATGCACTGAACTAGTGCAAAATAGCACAAAATATACTGAACCTACTGATATTGCCAACATCCTGGCAGATAGATACAGTGCAAACTTCACCCCCTCTCACCTCCAAAAGGGCCCACAACAATACCGGAAAAGTGTAGTGTCCCAAAAATCACAGACGCACAGGTGAAAACAGCCCTTTCAAAAGCCAAAACCACAGTGTCAATGGGACCAGATGGTGTCCCAGGCTGCATCTTGTATGAACTACAGAACGAACTAACCCCCCACCTAAACACGCTGTTCAACCTCAGCCTCTCCACAGGCTATGTGCCCATAGAATGGTGCACAGCAATGGTTATTCCTCTCCACAAAGGAGGGGTCACAACTGACCCTGGTAACTATCTCCCCATAAGCCTGACTAGCCTGGTCTGCAAGGCTATGGAGCGCATCATCAAGGAACTCATTAACAAAAACATTGGGAACCTCCAAACACTTGACCCGACCCAGTTTGGCTTTGTTAAGGGCAGATCATGCCTACTAAACCTGGTTGACTTCTTCGAGACAGTCACCAAGGCCATAGACAAGGGAAAGGTGGTTTACACAGCCTACCTTGACCTCGCCAAGGCTTTCGACACCATTCCTCACTCAGGTATTACAGAAAAACTCACCAGCCTGAACATAAACCCCTACGTCATGAGATGGGTTGCCAACTGGCTTACAGACAGAACTCACACAGTAAGAATAGCGGGCTCCAGGTCCTACTCTAAACCAGTCACAAGTGGTGCCCTGCAAGGCTTGGTCCTGGGACCCCTATTATTTGGCATATACTTCTCAGAAGTACAGGCAAACACAGGAGGACTATGGCTAACTAAGTTTGCCGATGACTGCAAACTGGGAGCCATAATTGACTCTCCGGCTGACACGGGCATCCTCCAAAATGGCCTTACTGAGATGGACACCTGGTGTCAAAGTCATGGCCTCAAGCTAAATACCAAAAAATGCATAGTCATCCCATTTGGGAAAAACAAAACACCCATGAATTACCACATAGGTGGCAGCCCCCTTAATACAGAAGAGGTAATAAGAGATCTGGGGACCCAGGTAGATAGTAGTCTCTCCTTTGACAACCATATTGCCAATGTAGTTAGGAAATCCTTCTATGTGGCCCATCTAATTACTAAAGGGTTCGCATGTAGAAATAAAGAGGTTATAGTGCCCCTCTACTCGTCACTCATTAGACCCATCATATAGTACAATGCTCCATTTCAGATGTACCTCACAAGACACTTCCAACAGCTGGAAAGACCACAAAAGTACCTCACCAAGAGGATTACTGGCCTCAAACATATGTCCTATGCAGCCCGACTGAAAAAAACTCTGGCTGTAATCAGTGGCATATCGCTTACTCAGAGGTGATCTCTGCCTGACTTACAAAGCCATGTCCAACTCAGAATTGATGGAGATGCTCCACCTAAAGAAATCCAAGTCACTGCGAGCCACATGCTCTAGTGAGCTAAACCTTGCCACAACAATAAATAGAACATGCTGGAGGGATAGATTCCTGTCACAGAGACTCCCCATGCTTTGGAACAAAATTCCAAATTACATCAGGCAGAGCCCCTCACTAACACTCTTCAAGAGAAACCTTGACGAGTGGATGGGTAACAGAAAATACACCCCTGGGATCACTTCATTGGCTCTGCTTGACAGAGGATCAGTTAATTAATCAATGGGGTGGCGAAAGCCGACACACTCTGGCTAGGCTTATAAATGCCCTCGGGCAGATAGCCTAGTACCCACCTATGAACCTATGAACCTAGATATCTTTTGGAGAAAAAAGGTGCTGGTCATTTGTACCAGACCAATGTTCTGTAGCAGACACTTTTGTTTTACTACATAATACTAGCATACTGTCCTTGAATACAGCTGAACAAGGAAGAATGATAGTAGAGAACATAAAAAGTGGAGGTGGGAGAATAATTTCTGTATATACCTATATGACTTCATCCAGAAGGTAACAGCTATGAGGTAAATTTGAAATGTGGTTATGTCCAGAATACACTGTTATATACAAGGATCATAATTCCAATTTTAAAGTGGTAAATAAAAGAAAAGGAAATCAGAAGATGTGGATGTTAGATTTTTCAGGGCTGTGGTATTTACTAATGGTTTTGGAGCATCAGCAGTAGTATGGTTAGTAAAAGAATATATGAGACAGCTTCATGTAGGGGATGAAGTGGGACTATTATATAAAACGGATACCATAAAGGTATATCAGTCCATATTCCATAGTCCATGTTTCAACTGTGCATATGTTACAGAAATTAGGGTTTTGCCATGCAACAGTGTTATGGATAACAGAAGTTTATTATATTCATGTATTCAGCCACTAGTAAGTGGCTATATGGGAACACCCATATTAATGAAACAAGGGACTCATCAGGGTGTAGCTAAATACATTGTTATTTGAATTGAGCATGTGTTTCGTTGTATTCAACAGAAAGTGAAATGGGCATTGCAGTTGAAATTCCTGGTAATTTTAAATGATGGAGATGATACTCTTTTATATATGGAAAATCTAGAAAGATTCAAATGAATCAGTGGAACAAAATGCATTAATGGAATTGAAGCTGAGAGCCAATTATGTCAGAATTAAGGAGTTGGATATGGTGGCATTTTAGAAGAAGTGACTTTTCATTCCGATAAGTTTTCAATTTTAGGAATTAGTTTTGGGGATGAAACATTAATCCACGTCAATGTGATGATGTTTTTGTTAAGTATGCAAAGTAGACTACAGAAATAGAAAATGTTTCCTATGTCCTGTAAAAAAGTGCATGTTATTAAAACTGATATTTTTCTATTAGGTATGTATCTTGTAGGAGTGTGATTACTTCCTGAAAAGTGAGAATCAGCTATAAGGAGGTTAAATTTACTGGAATATGGAGCAGCAGATTAAACTTTATAAAATATTAGGATAAGAAAAATGTTGATTAAAAATGCCGAATGCAGGTATACATTATTATGCAGTTTCCTTAAATGTATTAGTGAATGTCAGCAACAATATTTATTCAGCAATACATAAGAGACTGTTATGGGGAGTTACTAGGAATATGTTCAAAAATGTTTGAAAAGATGCAGAAATACGTATTTAAAAAAAATGTCAGAAAATGGGAAATAATTTCCTTTGTTTCAATATGGAGTTTACAGTGGGCACACTAACCTGGAGATTCAATAAACCTCATGTAGGATTAGCACAAAGCCAACACAGAGTTTACTTGTTTGCGAGGTGAGCAGCAGCACTCATTGCGCATGCATGACGTGTATCACATTTACATATAAACAAGGGCAGTTTTGAGGACAGCAACAGTGCTGCTGCTGGCCAGGAAACCATGTAAAGCATTAGAAACACCTATAGACATGTACACAGGTAAACTAGGTATGTGGAGATTGCACAGAAAACCGCAATGACTGCCAGGGTTTATAATAAAACAATGTATACAATTCAAACAGATTACATTAAAGTGTATACAGTGCAGAATAGTGTGGAAACCTAATTTAAGCATACTGAATAAAGGTTTTGCAACTGATCAGCAAGGATACATAGACTACACTATAAATAATTATTTAGGGGAAATGTGTGTATTGAAAAGGGAAGCGCAGATGAATTTAGGCATGAACACAGAGAAGAGGACAGGTGAAACATGGTAATGTACAGCAGATGAGGTCATGTCAATGTACTTATACCACAAAAACAAGACAGTTGTAGCATGAACATTAATCACATGTCTACATGATACAGTATATACTGCTGTGTACACCTCCTGTGTCAGTATAGTCATATCATCACACAATTATTGTATATTATGTGACTGTCACACAAGGTCAAATATCAGTGGAGACACAGCTTTGTGATTTAAGCATCGTGACATGAACAATAGGGAGGACATTCATCAAGGACAGTATATACAATAGGGGGTAGATGCATATTGTGAAGCTATGCAGAATGAGTTGCCTGAATATAAAGGTCATGTCAGTATAGGTGTGAACCAAGTGGGACACATAGCAACAGGCTCATGGACAACAGTAGACAGACACATGCACAATCATGGACAATATCAGCATAATACCGCCATTAATCCATGTATTTGACATAACATAAAGTGATTGTGAGTGATTATAGATGGTTCTGCAAGAACACACTTGTACAACATTCATGATTTGTCATCAATCTATGAGGGAAATCAAGCACACCATCCTCAAAAATTAACATCGTCTGCAGGTGTTAGGAGGGACACTGTTACACCTGCATTTGAAATTATGAGCATTTCTGGCTAATTGACAAGTGTGCATGGCATATTTATGGCATAATCCCCACTGTCATGAATGTTACCCATGCCATCACTGTTGTCTATCAGTTATGTATTTATTGTGTGCACCACAGGAACCGGTATCACACATGCATCTTGTATAATACCTTGAAGGGGGTTCCACACTATCAACCAACAATGATTATGCAACAAAAGAATAATTATGTATGGCTAATAATATGTGTGGGAGCTCACTGTAGCAAATGTGGTACACTTGAGTAACTCATTCCTGGAAGATGTGTTGGGAGGTACATGAAAAAAGGGTGCTTTGTACTCGGTTATTAGTGTCATGAGGGCTGAGAACAATGGAACTATGTCCCGCACATACTCAGGAGTTATGCTACATACAAGGGAGCAGTCACCACTGTGGGCACATGCTGGTGGATGTTCCACATACCATCTACCTGAGTACACAAGTCACATACCACTTGGTCTGCTCATTGGGTTGTCTTGTCTATATTATAATTAGCTTGTGTATTTGCTTTTATAATGAACTAATCCCCCCATGATCATCTATTGTGTCTACATGGCTGTGGCAGCAAACCTTTGTGTGCATTGATAGTGTCTGTATTATACCAGTACCACACATGGATTTGATGATTGCCCACAATTTGCAGTCCTCCACAAAGCTGGTTGGACAAAGGATATGTAAGCCAGTCTTGATGTCTGTGACTTAAATAATAAACAGGAAAGGGCCTAGCACAGAGCCCTAAGGTACAGACGTGCTCACTGGACTCTAGATGTAGGTCACTTCGCACACTTCAACATATTTATCTGTCACGTATGTGAGCCAGTGTTCTACCCACTTGATGTTGTAGGTGTTGGCCTCTTGTGACAGTTGATGGGTAATACCCAAGTGTGGATTAATGTGAAATGACTTGGCCAGGTCAAGATACACAGGATGATAGTGTTGTCATCATCCATGCTCTTGTTGACCTTTTTAAAGACATCAAACAGATGTAGCAAACATGATGTAGCCTGAACAAACCACACATGGGTTTGGTACACAGTCAGGAAATTACCTGTGTCCTTTTAGAGAAGTTCAACTATGACTCGTTGATCTACCTTGGAGATGAATAGAGTCAGGATGAGTCTATAACTCCATGCATCAAGTAATGGTCACCCACAGTCAGAAGGATACATGTTGATGTATACCCTTCTACAAGAACATAGGCTGTCTAGAGGCTGTGTTGAAGTATGGATCCAACTATGTCTGGTAGGTCATGTTTAGAGTCACACTATAGTCAACCTGTGATGTTATCAGGCCCATTGATTCTGTATCATTAGCCATAGACAGTCATAGATTTGCTGCCCTCCCTAGAATAAAAAATGGTTAATGTTTGTATGTATACTTTGGCTGATGGCCAGTGGCAACAGTGAGGTGATGTGTGAGGCAAACTGTTGGCTAGCGGATTGTCTGTTTCCTCCAGTTAGGAATTGCCATCCACATACAGATCTGCACTTAGCTGTATATTCCCCTTAACATTTCACATTTATTGGAATAAATGATTTGTGAAAAGACCTCCAAATACAACCTTGGTCATTCATTGCATTCCACACACTGGTACTATGCACACAGTCGTACAACTATACCAACGTCATGTACTTACATCATTTGCACAACATATGCCTATATGTATTTCATGGTCAAGTGGTGCCTGATTGGCCTGATACCATAGCAGGACACATTACAGATCAGTTGTGTCACTCATGCAGAGCATTTCCTGACACAAATGCTAATAGTCACACAATGGTGCTGCTGACCACCTCAGTAATCCTTGGGTATAGCAACACAGTGGCACATACAATGAATTCCAAAAGGCTGCAAGACAAATATGAGACAAGACTTATGCAATCATGTAATCAATATGAGTTTATATTGATGTCTGTCACAGAACATTTAATGATGTTATGTAGACACATGCATAACTGTGCCATACTACAAGTGTCACTGTGATGGTGGAATGTGAACTGTGTAGAAGGTGGATCTGCTTCACTACAACAACACATGTCCTAATACAATAACAATATACACAAAAAGTGTATCATACCATGTCATCAGTTCTCAAGAGGCATGTCAGCAATGGCCATCAATACATTAGCTCACATCACAGATCATAATACCATCTTTTAGCCATACTGTACATCCACACCTCAATATAGCACATGTCAATGACAGCAGCATTGACATGTCAACTGTTCATAGGGTCATAGAAAATTATTAGGCTAATGGCCAACATCACATGAAATCCTAGCCAATATTATGTCATGTAAAAAAGTCACTACATCTATGTTATGGAAGATAGATTATTTTGCATATGTGTATATTTGTTGGATGGCATCACATCCTGCCACTGTCCATATGAGACATGTGCACTACACCATGCCAGAATTAGCAATCACACATGCAGTGGTCTGGATATCGCTTGTAGAGGCTCATGAAATGACTCTGCTTCATGATGTCTGTATGCATATTTAACATGAGGACATTCTCCACTCTTCACCAGGAAGGATGTCATGTGGCCAGAGGAAAAAGGAAGATGATGGATGCAATGGGCTATGTGAAAAGTTCTCCAAGTGATAGTGGAATGACGAGTGATTCCAAAAATCATACATTGACCATAATGTACTACCAACCACACAGAGTAGACTGGGCCAGATTTGAACATTACACCTGTGTAGGTATAAAAGATGAATGCCATGCAAACTGTCACATGGATTGCACTTTATGGAGTATGACAGCATCATTGTTTCTGATGGGAGCATGTTGGGAGGAATGTAGGACATGGATGTGAAGTCACATCCCTCTGTAAAATGTTCTCAAAAGTGATAGTTGTATGCATAGACATGCAAGTTGTCTGCTATCATATTAAAATCCCTATATTTATAGGTAAAGTAGCTTGCAAACATGGTAGGTAATGTTACTGCCACAGTACAGGTTTGTCTTGAATAGTGTCAGAGTGCATGTTATACTGTATGACATAATCAGTGTATGCTACAACAAGATCTTTGCAGGAGGGCCTGACATAGCTGTGGACTCACATATTCTAAAATTGTTATTATAGTGATTGTTGAATGCACACACAATTGAATTCAGTGAGAATATAATGCCTCCCTAACTATTTACAGAACACAGTATTTATTGCAAGCCCCACATCACAAGTCTGGCTTTTACAGTGTCCAATAATACTTTATAACTGATGACATCAGAAGTGTCTCATGAGAAGAGGATGGTAGTAGCAGTGTCCCACAAACTGGTGTAAAATGTCTCTCAAATATTAATCAAGTGAACAAACATACATGCACACACATACCAGTTGACCACAGTGAGAATAGAACTCCTACCTAACTATTTACAGAGTACAGTCCTTAACACAAGCACCACAGCACACGTTTGGCTTTTATAATGTCCTAACACACTTTATAACTGATGACAACAACAGTGTCTGGTGAGAAGAGAATGGTAGCAGCAGTGTCTCACATGCTGTTGTAAAATGAGGTCTCAAATGTCAGCCACATGAACACAGACACACCAGTTGACCACAGTGAGATTAGAACTCCTACCTAAGTACACCATCTAGAAAACTTAGTATTTCACAAGTCTGACTTTTACAATGCCACTGGTCAATTTTATACTGCATACCATCATCGCTGGATGCTTGAGAGAAGATGTTTGGAGGTCTGAATTAAATTAATGTGTAGGCATGTGGAACTGCAAAACTATTTGTACTCCATGGGATGATAATGCTGATTGTAGGATACACAGTTACACTCTTCTGACTACACACATACACACACACACACACACACACACACACACACACACACACACACACACACACACACACACACAAGTTGACTGCAGTGAGATTAGAACCCCTACCTAAGTATACCAGCTAGAGAACTCAGTATTTAATGCAAGTGTCATGGCACAAGTCTAGCTTTTACAATGTTGGTGGTCAATTTATACTGGATGACATCATCACTGGATGTTTGAGAAAAGATGTTGGGAGGCCTGAATGAAATAGATGTGTAAGCATGTGCAACTGTCAAAATACTTGCATGTCATGGAACTGTAATGCTGGCTGTAGGATACAAAGCTATGGTACTCTGACTACCCACACACACACACACACACACACACACACACACACACACACACACACACACACACACACACACACACACGTTGCCTGCAGTGAGATTAATACTCTTACCTAAGTACACAAGCTAGAAAACTCAGCATTTCACACAAGTGCCATGGCACAATTCTGACTTTTACAATGCTGCTGGTCAATTTATACAGGATGATATCATCACTGGATTTTGAGTGAAGATGTTAGGAAGCCTGAATGAATTGGATGTGTAGGCATGCAGAACTGCCAAAATATTTGTACTCCATGGGACTGTATGATACACAGTTACACTCTTCTGACTACAAACACACACGCACACATACACACACACATACACACACACACATTGACCACAGTAAGATTAGAACCCTTACCTAACTATGTACACCAGCTAGATATCTCAGTATTTAATGCAAGTGCCATAGCACAAGTCTGACTTTCACAATGCTGCTGGACAATTTATAGTGGATGACATCATCATTGGATGTTTGGCAGAAGATGTTTGGAGTGATAATCTAGTCCTCTCCTGCAAAACTGTCATCACCATCCCCTTACTCTGATAGCTGTTGAAGTGCTTGAAGTCTTTGTTTTCACACCATTACAGAGAGTATCCTCTCCATCTAGCAGAGTCATGCATTAATGGTGCCATCAATGACCTCAGGCACCATCCTGGCATCTCCTGGCTAGTGACAAAATCCCCATCTCCACAAAAACTCCAGGAGGGTACCACTGCACCGGCTGCAGGGGTAATGCTACCTGATGTGGAGGCACAGATAGTGCAGGGGCAGCAGAAGCAGTCCTTCCAGGTTGGGTCTCATATGTGCTGGACATTGGTGCAGGAGAGGTGGAGTGGGGACAGGGTGAGCCACAGTGGTTGGCCTACCTCCCTGTAAAGCATTTTGTGAGTTGTCAGAAACTGATGATATCAAAACACTGTGGTCAAACATATACAAGTGAAAAATAAAGATAAGGGCTGGGGTAAAAGAAAAAAGAGATAATTAGTACCATATGTGACATACAATAAATTAGTCCAATATAAAGAATCTATTTCTACTTTTACATTTAAGTATACTTTTTAATAACTACAAACTGCAACTGATGATTGTTGCAAGTAATCCTTGCAATATGCATATATTGCACATATGCTTGATCAAATAATACAGATTAAGTTAACAGCATGGAATGTATGCCCATTTTGTTGAAATTATTATGTAATATTTTTAAATGATTTTACTATGTATTTGTTACTTGTGGGATTTGAACTTACAATTTCTGAATATGGTATTACAATCAGACCTCCCAACCATACCAAATTCCTAGGTATTTACCTGTTTTGAGGGCAAAATATTGGGGTGCCCCAAATTCCTGAGTTGGCCTCTTAATTTCTGAATTTCCCAGTCTTTTTTTTTTATTACCATTTTAAATTTTTGGCTGTCATCACGCATCACCAGCCTGTTGGGGCACACATGATGACATACTGCCTGTTGGACTACAGAGATGGCAGACGGCATAATTTAAATTTTGCAGAGTCCTCCAGATAAACTATTTGTTGTGCATTATAGATACTCCAGTGCATTTATTTATCACTTTATAAGTTCACGGGTGCTTATTTGTGTATTTCCATTGCTGCTTTGTTGTTGTGTGGTAACTGGCTCTTAGAGAGTGTGTGTATAATTCAACCATTGCTGCTTCATTGTTGTGCAGAACCGTACTGTTTAATTCAACCATTGCTGTTGCTTGTGCAGTTAGAGTGTGTGTGTGTGTGTGTGTGTGTGTGTGTGTGTGTGTGTGTGTGTGTGTGTGTGTGTGTGTGTGTGTGTGTGTGCGCATCTATATTCTACCATTACTACTTCTAAGTCCACTGCTGACCAAGGGTGTGTGTGTGTGTTTGTGTGTGTGTGTGTTTGCGTCTGTGTGTGTGTCTATTTGTGTATAATGCTCCAGTTAGGTGTGTGTGTGTGTGTGTGTGTGTGTGTGTGTGTGTGTGTGTGTGTGTGAGTGTGCACGTAAAATCCCTCAGTTAGGGTGTGTGTGTGTGTGTGTGTGTGTGTGTGTGTGTGTGTGTGTGTATGTGTGTAATCCCCCAGTTAGGGATGTCTGGTGATTAGGGTTACTCAGGCTCAAACCTTGTACTTAAGGTACAAGAAGCAAGAGCCTGAGTTCTCTACCCATACTAGCACTTCTGATTGAAGGAGTTATAGCTCTCAATAGTACAAATTTTCACAGAATGTCTGAAATGTTTGTCTCACACTTTTGGTCTGTCCCTCTTAAAATTTGGATGGTGCAGTGGTAGTGTTGTTGCCTCACAGCAGGAGGTTCTCTGATTTGATTCTTGGCTGAAGTGCCTTCTGTGCAGAGTCTGCATGTCCTCCCTTTGTTTGTGTGGGTTTCCTCTGGGTGCTCCGGTTTCCTCCCATGATACAAAGACGTGTCTGGAGTGTTTCTCCCCAGGCCTCTGCTGAAAATTGGCTTTGTTCTATGTCAGACTTTCCCAGTAAACAAATGTTAAATGAAATAAAAGTTACAGTTTTCTGGCAAATCAGTGAGAACTGAATTCATTAAATAATGATAGACATTTAAGTTTCAGTCTTCCTATTTTTCAGGAAACACATGGTAACACAACATTTTATTCTATCAACTGTCTTAGATTATACAAGCAATGTTTAAAATGTGTTCCCAGTTTTGAGCCTTTGTACCCCCCCAATAAATGTTGGCTTGTTCCTGATTTCTTGTGCTGCACAGTTCTTCAGGGAAAGAGAAGTTTAGTGTTGCCTATGCAAAGTCTACTTGCATTGTTAGCAGTACAACAGGTGGTATACTTGCTTTTGCTGTAGAAGGCTGTGGGTTCTACTCCCACAGTATATAGATAAATTGTTGATACTGTACTATGTTGTACTTTTAAGGGGGTGGATGCTGCAGTCCTGAGAATGTCCTCCTTTGGTGGAGATACCTAGTAAATCAGTTTGCCATCGATTCCCTGTTGAAATACTGCTAGCTTATCATTTTTTAATGTAACATAGGCAATTTATTCTTCAAGGGCAACAGGCACTTTACTTGTAGATGGAACTATGAAATACAAAATTGTTTGCTAGCAGCAACCTCTTCATTCTTTACAGATCTCTTTAATGTGGAATTATTTAGATGATTTTTACTTCTGCAGAGATTGTGCATATTTACTGATACTGGTGGGTTATATAAGTTTGAGAAGACTTTTATGATGGAAATGTTCTGAATTGGGCAGTTTTGTCATTATTGGTTCATGCATTTTGTTTCATTGCTTACTGGAAAAATGTTCAAAAGAATAAATTTAAAATGTGCTCTAACAAGTTTGCTGCATTATACAAGGAATATAGTGTAATACAGTCAGAAAGGTGTATCAAAGAACATATTTATGTTTTGTATGCAAGGGGGCCTATGATTTGAGAACAGCCCAAAGGTAATATTTATCCATCACTGGCCAGATGCATTTTCTTTGGATGTGGGTTTCAGTGCAGTTTCAATGAATGTGAGTTTCAAGGGCAGAGAAATTTTAATGCTAATTCTATTTTCATTGTGAGACTGTATTGCTTTGTTTAGCAGATGTCTATTAGTGTTTGTGATATAAAATGTAAAATAAAATCCAAATAATCATTGTAGAAATAAAGCAGCATGCACATTACAGTGTTTGTGGTAAATGGGGTGAAATAGCCAAGTACTGGGACATTGGAATGGCTGCAGGGGGACTCTGGGGCCATATTTTGGTTGTTTGTTCTTCAGCTTGCTTTTGAAAGTTGGTATCCCACAATTCCATCTAAGTAGGCAAAGTTACATAATTATATATGCAAATGTTATGTTAATTGGCGTACAGATTTGTACCTATTTTTCATGGGCCTTTGTCCAGATTATTGATGTTTCCAGGCTGAGTGGTGTGATTACAATTAATTCCTGCAGTTGGCTTGTGCCACATACTGATGCATGCATGCATGATTTTCCAGTTAAAATATGGATGCTTAATTTGCTAGATCTGTATAGAACAGCAATACTTCATATAAAATAATAGTTATTTTGTTCTGCATACATGCCTCTTGCTTCCCTAAGTCTTTCTAAATCATCACCATCAGCTTAACTGTTCACTGCTATGTCCTGGTTGGCTTTAGAATAAAAAGGAGGGACCAAGAGGAACAAGAGAAGAGTATTATGCATACCAGTCCTGTCTATCTGCAGCTTTCTATCTAATTTAAATCATCTTTATCTATATACTTATACAACTGTGGGATGCCAGCAGACCTAAAGTCATCCAGCCATTGGTTGAGTGTATCATGCTTGCACATTTTGAGGTAATTAAAGTGGTGCCTGCATTGATCTCCAGTGCATGAAATGCCAGTTGCACTGGAGACAGCCTTCGCCAGACTATTCCAAGCTCAGATTTGTACAGAGGCCATCTGTAATTCCCCTGCAGCAGCCTTCAGTTGTGGACCTTTACAAGGAGTCCAATAAAAAATCTGGACTCCTCCACACCCCACCTTTGAGCCTTAAATTGGGCACCTTACCTTCCATCTCCAGACATGTCTGCTCAGGGCAAACAGCAATACTTGAGTGACATCTCACCAATTCATGTTATCACATTAAATGCTAAGGTGCAAACCCAAATAACCACACCAACCATGTCTGCACTACATTAAGTGGAGAGAAACAGTGCCAAACACAGAGGAATGCAATTTATGACCTAAGAAGGGTAATGTGACAGCTGGCATTAGTTTTTTGGTTTGGATGTTGCTGTACCTGTTAGTTGATTTAACTTTGCAGACATTTATTGGGGGTATACATTTTATGACCTAACACATTTATTGTGTGGCTTTACACACTGGTAAAATTAATTTGTAAAATGTGGGATTCAAACCTGTGAAATATAGACAAAATATATTCTTCCACATAGGTGATTTTTCATCCTTGTCACAGGAGTGATTGTCAAACATGCTCATTAATTATATATAAATATATATGCAGAGTGAGTGGTCAACTATGTATGTGTGTGACCTGACAAGAGCTGATTTATACATTCACATGTGTATTAGCATCATTGAATTCTGAAGTCTATCCAAGGCCAGAAAATACAATTATAATAAAAGAAACATAATTGTCAGTATACCCTCAATCACACATTAGCTCATATGAGTTCTAGCGCTATACATATTTATTGTTATTTATAATTGTTTACATTGTTTTATATTTTATAAAATTGAGTGGAAAAACATTACTAAAATTGGGAGTGTACTACATTAGAAGTCTGACTCTGTAATTGTGTAATTGTAAACCATAATTGTAATATATCACTGATATCCTGTGTATGCTCAATGCACATGCTATAGATAAATTATTCCAGTGTGTAAATATTTTTCTACTGTTCATTTTTATATAAAGTAAAGTGGAACAACAGTAAGAAAAGTTCAACTTTAGCTGGTTTAGAACCCAGGCTCATCTGTACTATAACCCTTAACTTACAACTGCTACAAGAACAACTAGGCAGAAGCTGTATATTTTCACATTCATCAGTTTGTATGTGTGCTGACTGCGCAGCATCACTTAGCATGTTTGAGTATTGGCAAACTACAAATGATACAATGTATCCATTTTGAAATTGTTTACTGTTTTTAAATTGTCTACTGTCTGCTTCTTCTCTGCATGCATTCTGGACTTGCAGGTGGGAGCTTGCTTACTGTCGTGCAACACCGCCTAATGGACTTGTGTGGTGGTAAGCATAAGATACAACAATGTATACATTTTGAAATTGACTACTGTCTGCTTCCTGTCTACAGGTGCTCTGCACCTGCAGGTGTTGCTGACCATCATGAAATGCCACTTATTGGGACTGTGCAATGGTCAGCAAAAGAGGTAACAATGTATCCTTTTTGAAACTGAGAATGTCTGCTTCTTATGTGGTAAGCAATGTGCTAATGTGACAGGCAAAACTCACCTTGTATTCTTCTTCTAAGAAGTGTCTATTAGGTTTCATCCTTAAAAGATAAATGTGGGAATTTAATCATGATCAACAGATAGTATATACTGGTTGATTTATCGTGTTTACCAGGTGTGCTACACACACACACACACACACACACACACACACACACACACACACACACACACACACACACACACTTGATTCACAGGTGTAGTTTATGCAGTCTTTATCATAGAAGCACATTACATGAAATTTATTTGATGTATCCTTTTCACCTTGTTTGCACTAATACATGCATTGTGCAAACATTAATATAAAAAAACATAAACAGCATTACAAAATACATTTTAACATACATTACAGATTTTTACACAAGTCTGGATTTAAACTGTCATCCAATGAACCTATAAAACACAGTAAGGTTGCCTTATCCCTCTTTGCCACAGAAACAGCTCTGCAGCAAGAATGCAAATCATTGTACATACAAGCAAGTCCCATTTCATTCACAGTATTAACAAGATATATAACAGGTCCCTATAAGTTCATCGAAAATCAGTATAGAGAACAGCATTTTCAGTGCAATTACATCAAACATGCCATTCATCGAACTGCTCGAACTGAGATCACATTACAGTGATGATCAAAAAATTTGCCCTTTCCTCACTGTAGTGTGATCTCAGAGTTGGTTTATATAATTAGCGCGGATTGGGGGTACAGCCCCCCCCCCCACATGAGGGAAATTTGATCAATGGCATTTCCGATGAAGCGCCGTTCGTTGAAGTGATGGTTTGATGTTTTGATATAGACCTGACATATAACACGTACATTCTCAGTTGTTTGTACATGTGTTAATTACATATTTAGTGCAATGACAGATCACACAACCATTTATGAGTATTGTTTGCAGCAATGCAGCTCTGTCTTCTCTTTATATTGCGTTCATTCTTCTCTTGTCTGAACTGTAATTTCAAACATGCCATCTGTAGGGCATTTCATATCATAGCCTTTACAATGTATGGAATATTACATGACAATACTATACAGTTTTTAACAAAGGCAGAGGAGTTTGGTTATTAGTGAACAGAAACTGAGGAATGTGTGCTGCTTGCTTCCATTTAAAACATTGATACAATTACCTATACTCTTTGTAAGTGTAACCTGGGTGACACACCCACTGCAGGTAAGGGAGTCTGAATTGCTGTTGTGCTTTCCTTCTCCCTACTGTTAGGGGTCGCCACAGAGCAACTCCGGTCCGCTAATGATTGGCAGTAGATTTTCACAAATGCTGAGGTGCCAGCTCGACGTTCAACCTTCAACGAAGGCGCGCCCATTTACACATGTCTTTCGAACGCCCACCCAACCACAGGGAGGACATGCAGTCTTCACACAGAAGGCACTCCCCACACTCCAGCCGAGAATCGAATGGGAGAACCTCTTGCTGTGAGGCAACAATGCTACCACTGCACCACCGCGGATCTTTTCTCAGATACACAATCTTATTAACTTTCATCACAAGTGTTATTGTCACAACTGGTTATCTTACACACTTCTGTGTTATTTCAGTGAAATGTAAATGTCCTATATTGTCGATGAAATAGGGGTGTTATGCTTCTAAGATAGCCCATAGACACCTCTAGGAGAGTGCTTTGCAGAGGTAGAAGTGACTGGCAATCATATAAAAATTACTTTTCTTTT